>NW_008689025.1:0-327 GCF_000695815.1 Acanthisitta chloris | reverse complement strand
GTCAGTGAGGGCACCGTGGGGTCAGTGAGGACACCGTGGGGTCAATGGGCTCACCTTGGGATCTCTTGGGGTCAGTGAGGTCACCTTGGGACCTGCTGGGGTGGGTGAAGGACATTGGGGATGGGTTGAGGAACCTCAGGTGACCCCAGGGATGGGTGAAGGACCTCTGGGATGGGTAGAAAGATCTCTGGGATGGGTGGAAGGACCTCTGGGATGGGTTGAGGAACCTCAAGAATGGGTGGAAGGACCTTTGGGATGGGTGGAAGGACATCAGGGATGGTGAAGGACATCAAGGGTGGATGGAAGGACCTCTGGGATGGGTTGAGG
>NW_008689024.1:0-792 GCF_000695815.1 Acanthisitta chloris | reverse complement strand
GATGATTTGGGATGGAAATATGTTTGGAGAAGCATGGGGGGCTGGCTACAAGTTCTCTGGCCTGCAGGAAGTCATAGAATGGGTCAGGCTGGAAGGCACCATAGTGGGGAATCTGGTCCCACCTCCCTGCTCCAGCAGGGCCATCCTAGAGCACATGGCTCCGGATTGTGTCCAGATGGGTCTGGAATATCTCCAGTGAGGGGAATCCACAACCTCTCTGGGCAATCTGTTCAGTACTTGATCACTGCACAGGGAAGAAATCCTTCCTTATGTTCAGGTGGAACTTCCTGGGCATCAGTTTCTGCCCATTGCCTCTTGTTCCATTGATTTGCAGCACTGAGAAGAGTCTGATCATCCTCCTGGCAAGTCCCTCAGATATTTGTATGCATTGCTGGGGTTCCACTCAGTTGTCTCTTCTTGAGGCTGAACAGCCCCAACTCCCTCAGCCTTTCCTCCTAAGTGAGGTGCTCCAGTCCGTTCAGCATTTTGTCACCCTCCTCTGGACCTGACCCAGGAGTTCCATGTCCCTCTGGTCCTGAGGAGCCCAGAACTGGCTGCAATACTCCAGATGTGCCTCCCCAGAGCTGAGCAGAGGGTCAGGATTACCTCCCTGACTGGCTGGAAATGCTCTTCCCAATGCATCCCAGGATTCCATTGGCATTCTTAGCCACAAGGCACACTGCTGGCTCACAGATAACTTGTTGTTCACCATGACCCCCTAGTCCTTTTCCATGGAACTTGAAGAAAACAAAATCCTATTCCTGCTTTTTAAGGGGATTTTTTGGCTGAGTT
>NW_008689023.1:0-272 GCF_000695815.1 Acanthisitta chloris | reverse complement strand
GGGTGACAGGGTGGCCGCTTGGATTCCTTGCAGGACGCTCCGGTGGGGAAGGGGCCTCTGAGGCATCTTTAGGTGCTTCACGTGAAGTTAAGTTATGCCTCTTGGTAAAACTTATATTAAGTAATTACATTAATCGCGTCGCTCCCCCTCCCCTTGCATCCCATAAACTACTACTATTAAACTGGCGAGTGCCAGAGGAATGAAAATGCTCATTTAAAAGATGTGAAGTACGCAAGTTTTCTAGTTACACAACAGTTTCTAAACCCCTGGCT
>NW_008689022.1:2292-25625 GCF_000695815.1 Acanthisitta chloris | reverse complement strand
AGCTGTGCCTCGTACTCGGCGTGTGCGGTCGGCGGCGTTCGCGTGGGGCTCGTTACGCGCTGCGATATTACAGCTCCGCGGAGTATGCGCTGCTGTCTGTAAACTACGAAAATAGCTAAGCTTGGGTTACAAATGCCAGTCGGTGACCTGCGATAAACGAGCCTCGAACGGTCCGTCCAGCCTGGGAATTTCATCTGCTAGACGCCCAGATAAGACGGCGTTGGCATACTCGAGAGGTATTTGTAAATAGCGAGGAGAGCTAGGGCTCTGTGCTGGGCTGCTCGTATTTACACCGCGGCATGCCCGTGTTTGCCTTCCCCCCGCCCGGGGGTTTACCTTGCTCTTTGTTAGTTACAGTCAAGCCTAAACTGGCCGTTCGTCTTCGGCAAGTATGTAACTCTGGCGAGTTCTGCAGAAAAGATCGCGGCGAGGCAGGAGAGAGTGACATCTGCTCTCGCTTCTGATGTGGCAAAGTCGATGGAATCGTTAAGATCTCAAAGCAGCTCACTTTATTGGGGTGTATTTGGGACAGGCACTACATAATGTATGTGTGGTACGCGGGTATAGTGTGCCGGAGCTTTCCTATGGAGAACTTTTTATCTCTGACTTGCCTAAAACAATCGTATGTTTCCATTATAAGCAGCTTTTTGGCTGTTTGTAACTTTCACAAGGTGGGAGCAAACAGCGACCGGTAAAAGGCTCAGACTCAATATATTGTTGCCTAAAAAGTTTTCTGGGATTTCTGGCCTGTAGCCTGAAACCATACTTGAAAGAAATACTTTTACCAGAAGCCAGTTCTTTTTTATTTAAACTTAATGCAGATAATTGCTACAGGGTTTGGTTATTCTGAAAGTACTGTTACATTCTGCAGCTCTTCGGAGTTCGGAAAAATATACTTATCAAATGGCTCCCCCCAAATCACAAGTCACCACGGGCCGAGCATCCTTATGAGAGGATGTAGTCAGGTCTTTTTGGGGAGACTTGTGAAGGGAGGCAGTCCGGAAGGGACTGCTCTCTGGTTATCCAGCTGAGAATGTCCCATCAAATATGAGTGACAAAATAGGGATTACACAGCTTTTGCACTTGCCCTTTGGGTGGTTTGTAGCTGACATCTAGTCCTTGTTATATGGTGTAAAATAGAGCATGTGTTGATATTATAGTTATGCAAATAAGCTTTAGGCCCTGTTGTGTTATTGGCGGTACTTTCTTGAACTCTTTTTGGTATCTTAAGAAGGCTGTGCCAGAGTTGCTTACAGGCAGAGGGCACTTGTGTGTATCTCATGGGTCATGACACAAAAGTTGGGAGCTTTTCAAACTTATGGATTGAAACACAGCCCATCAGCTAAAAGGTAGTCCCTAAAATCTGTGGCAGAGCTTGTGGCCATCAGTTCTGCCACTATGTTTTTGTGCCAGAAGCTCAAAAGCATGACTGTCTCAATGCATCCTCAGGGGATCTAGTGGTGCAGATCAAGGCCAGAGTGAGGGCTGCTGGACTGATCCCTCTACTGAGCAAACTGAGCCTTTGTACGTACATTATACTTACAATTTTACACGTGCCTTTGAAATGTTTCTGTAATAGTAGCAGAAGTAACTTTGGTGCAGTGTTGTTCATGAGTGTTAATTAGCAACCAATGTTAGTACTAATGACTGACTTCTCCTGGTTATTCTTGCCCAGCAGAAGCCTGTGAGTCAGTTATTTTAACTCAGGTATGGAATGGCTTTCTATGAAATGCATCTACTCTTGTGCACTTAGCAAGTTGTTTTGGCCACCAGTGGCTCCCCCAATCATGAAGAAAGTATTATATATATGTATGAAGAGTTGTGTACATAGTTCTGGTAACTCTTCTATGTTGATTTGGTACTGCTGCAGCCAAAGCATTCCTCTTCATTGTGTTTCTCTTCGCATGCAGTGAGGCTGTGTTTGATTAAATGTTACTTAATTAGCTCATTTGAATCTGGATTTAAGTTTAGCATAGGTATATGCAGTGTGAAAAGTGTAGTTGAACTCCAGCTCCTCAGCTGGGAGCAAGTCCTTCTCTGCTGCAAGGGTTTGTCAGCTGAGGGAGGGAGGTTTATAAAACTGCTAGCAGCATATGAAAGGTAAAAAAGTATTCAGTAGGTAGTGCTGCTCAGTAGCATATGGGTCCTAGTCCTGCAGAGACCCACCCATGTGCTTAAATTCAGATTCATGAATAGTGCTTTTGAAACTATGGAATTTCTTTTATATACACAATAATAAACATGTGTACAAGTCTTTGCAGGAAGCCAGACTATAATGCTTAGTATGCAATATATTTGTGCATGTGTATCCAGCTGGGTTACAGGAAGATTTCATTATAGGCTTAATTTTTATGCTGAGCAGATGCCATAGAAGTATTTTTTATGTCTAAGTCCACTGTGAAGTGCAGCATGGCTTGGCCTATTATACTTTGTGGAGTTCCACTGGAACAGATCCTGATCCTTGAAAACAAACCATTACTGTATAGATGTCCCTCCAGTGAGGAGAGAGTATGCCTGTGCACAAGATACTCTGAAGCTTTATGTGTATCAGTCTGGTTCCATTTTTAAAATCTCCTCATTTTCTATTCAGAGATTCGGTGAAAGCTGCTGCCTCCACCTATGAAATTGTTAAAAAATGTATTAAAAAGTAAAAAGTAAAGATTAGTTCCTAAAGGAACTGAGGTAGACCTGAGCTGAAGTCCACAATTGCCATAAAAGTAAGGTTTTGGTTCCACAGTCTAACCACTATCTTCCTATGCCTAGTGCTAGTTCAGTGGGCACTTGTAGCTTCCTCTGGTTGTGCCAAATTCAGTCAGTGTCCAGAGCAAGTGTAGCCTGTCCCATGGAGTGCTCATCTTCTACTTAAAGCCTTTTGGTTTGCTGTGCACTTGGAGCTGAAGAGGTGATCTATGAGGAGACATGCCGCACACTCTGAAGGAATAGGGCTACTCATATATGTGGATATAGCCCCAGGAGCAGGAGCTGAGGTCCATGACTCTTCTCCTTTGGGCTGTAGGATGGAATTAGGAGAACTTTGGAGTGTGAAGGGAATTAAGGACACAAGGCTACCGTGCAGCACATAGTATGTAAAAAGATCATGCATGTTTGTTTTAAAATGTATTTCCCACCCTATCATGGCTGCCCTAATAAGCAATTGTACTTGTTACAGTCAGCACTTTCTGAGAATACCTATGGAACTATAAACTTAGCCTCAATTAAGCATAAATTTAGCTAACATTAAGGTTTTCTAACTAAAGGATTTTTAGGAAGGTCTTGAGCACATGACATGTTGGATGAGTGATGGCCTGGAAGGAAGAGAACACTGACCTACAACCCTGCTCTGATGTCCTGTAGCAATTGTCACGGTCTTATTTTCTGCTCATGTGAAGAGTTTAGATACCAAGCTTTGCTCAAAACCAAGCATGTCTTTTGGAAACTGCAACTCTCCTGTAATTCTCAATGAGTGTACCTTTCCTTATGACTAAGAATACTTTTTTATTTTGTCAGTAACAATGTAAACCTTAAATTACCATGTGGTGTAGAAACAACTCTGACAAGAGGGTGGTGAACATGTATGTTGGTGATCTAATAAACTAGATGAATGATGGTGTGCCAAAACTTGCTAATGATGCAAAAGTATTTGGATTAGGCAAGATTGAAGAAGACTGAGAAATTGTAGAAGGAATCCAAGAAAGCTGGGTAAAAGGGAAGCATAACAGATGATGCTGATAAATTCAAGAATATGCATGTTAGAGGGGATAATCAAATTAGTTGTTCATGTTACTGGATTGTAAATTAACTATATTTATTAAAGTGGGGAGGAAGATTTCAACAATGTTTTATTTGGACTTGTGCACCTTCTTAATGCTTAGCGTTGGGCAGAAAAAAGCTACAGTTGTGCAATGTTGCATTAATGACACAAAAAATGTTGTTAAACTAGTACTCAGATTCACCTGGAATAATCAATTTGTGATGTCCTATCAAAGAAGAGAAATTGGAAAATATTCATATGAAGTCGAACTAAAAATATTAGTGCAGCTCTGTTTCAAGGGGGTCAGATAGAGGATGTAGGATGTATATGTGCAAAATAGTGCTTGGTCCTTATCCTTTGATACAATGACTTGTTATAGGGAGTAATTTGAAAGAGAATGTGTATAATACCCCTAAATCAGCATTTTTGGTGTATACTGCCAAAGGTGATCATATAAACCAAGGGCTTGGTAGGATGAACAAGATAAACGACCTGTTCTAGGAATGGGAGGAATAGCGGCAGCTACAACTGAAGGGATGTTAACTGTACTGCTCTAGGGCATAAATCAACCTTATCTGACAGGGATTGAGAAATTTCTGTTAGGACAGATCATGCTAGAAGTGCCTGCTCTGATACTACATATATTTTCTTATAAGGTAAGCAGCTGTTAGAAACAGGATATTTGGACCACTACAGTAATTTAGTTACTGTATTATATTGTGAATAATGGTGTCTTTAATTGCATATTAATGCAAATGGAATTGAAAGATTTATATCTATATATCTATATAGATATGTTCATATTTCACAGGAAGTGTATCTTGGACTTCGTCGTTAACACTTTAAAGTTTGATGTTTCAATTTATTGAGACATCCTCTGCTATGGCCTGGGCTAGCAAGGAGAAGAACAGAAATGATGTTTAGGCTTCATTTACAGGGCATATAGCACTGGTATCTGTTATTAATCAATTTGGTTATGATCATCAGTGATTTTTAGCATCTGTTCTGATGGACAGATGGTGGTTAATAGAAATATTTTTTTTTATTTCGGCAACAGAGTGATAGAGTTGTTCATCTGGTTGTGAGAAGCACAAGGACCAGTTCCTGGAGGTAACTGGATCTTCTGCAACTTAGTGGGTCTTTCAAAGAAAATACTGTCGGAGCAATAGTGTACCAACACCACGGAATTCTTGCACATCTAAAGGCTGCAAATGATAGTCTTGCAAAAGAGAAAGTGGGGGGAAAATTGATTTAGTAGCAGGGATCTTGACTGATCTAATAATCAACACTTCATGTTAACAGATTAGTGGATGTAGGGTATAATGTAGTTAAGAGTTGTCTGTAGAAGTTTCAGAAAACTATGCTGTAGATTAAAGAATTAGAAGCAAAGACTCAAGCAACTTTTAGGTGGTCTAACCTGTCAGAATGAGCTGTCTTACAGGCTGCCTGGCAGCTCTCTGCAAAATAAAATCTGGACTGGTTTTCTGAGTTCCCAGTGAAAAGGCTGAAGCTGTTGTGAATGCAGCCTTGCACTACTTTTTGAACTCAGCAAATAAGGTTCCTCACTTAGAAAGCTGCATAAAAGTGATGTCCTTTCTTGGGACTCCATCCTTTGAACGTTTAGCTCACTTCAAAGCATATCTGTCTGAAGGACAGAGAGTAGAGTCTTGGTCCAGGAGAAGCTGGCAGTGTAGGAGAAGTGCGAGATTACCAGTAGTTGTTTTAACTTGTGTTTGTGAAATTCTTTCTTGTTTTTACAACTGAGAAAATAGTTTGCATTCCTAAGGTTTTTGAGATTAGCTCTTATCGTGGAACTCCCTCTTTTGAGAGGAGCATTCACTACCCTGTAGATAAAATGCCTTTAGCTTTTTATTGATGATGATAGTTAAGCTAAGGTTTTTGGACAAGCCTAGGCAAAGTCAGGGGACTTTTCCTATCAGAGATTCAACCAGTAGAAGCCAGATCCCCAGGAATTTCTACACAAAACTTTGTGTCTGTTGTTTACCAGGACAGAGGGAGAGGAGAGGGAAAAGCAATATATTCAGTGGCCTAATTTACCTTGTGCTGAGGTGATATGAAACTCCTGATGCCTTCAGAGGGAGCAGGCCTTGAAAGTCCTGTCTCAAATATAGAAAATAGGGTTTTCTGAGGAAATCTGACTTCTGTAAGAGATTTCATAAATTCTCAATGTGAGCTGACCTGCCTCAGGAGGAAGATCCCTGATGAGCTTTGGGGGTGATGGGAATTTATTTCAAAGGTCCTGGAAAACAGACATCTGAATTGGTAGTAATTTTTCTTTTCTTTTTCTATTTGTTTGTGGGTTTGGGATTTTTCCCTCTTTTTCTTCTTTCTTGCTTTTCCTTGTTTGGCATGCTCTAAGAGCTACTGAGTAGGACTGATGGCTATTTACATTCTTCATAGTGTTATGAAGATTCAGGCTGTTTAGGAAGATGCTTTGGTCAGCTTACCAGATAAAGAAGTTGTCTGCTAACAGAAGAGAATGGCTGGTGCAGCCTGCTGCTGGTAGGCAGAAATATTGACAGAGCTTCAGAACTCTGGCAGGTTCAGAACAGAGGGGGGACAGGTCAAATTTCTGCTTGTGAATAAAACAACTCATGTAGACATATTTGAGTAAAGGTCTGGTGGTTCCTTCCACCTTTGCTGAGGCTGTGTTGTGGGAATCTGTGACAGCACAGGAAGCTAAATCACAGTATTGATACTCATGTGCTGCTGCTGCCCACTTTGTTGTGGTTCATTGTGAGAACAGAGAAAGGCAATGATGGGGGTTTTTTTTTGCATTTGTGTATGTCCCCTTCATAGCTTGGTGCCCCAAAATGCATTTGTGCATTGTTGGAAATCTTGTTTATAAACCAGAACTAAAATGCTGCGAGAGAGCATTATTGAGGTGAGTTAGCATTTGGCATTCAAATGCTAAGTATGTTTGTGGCTAGCAGTTTTACTTCCATTTTTAAATTATCTTTCTCTCTGAGAAGCAGGAAATAAAAGCTACCATTTAAAGATGAAAGTTATTTTTAGTTTTTGCATATTTTAGGGCTTTTGGTATGCAGTTTGATGTATCATACTACTTAATGTTATGTAGAGAGAAGTGTTTAAATAAATACAATGCTCTACATGGAAAGTTGGGTTTCAATTAATAAATGAAGTTTTTTGCTTCCTTTCTGTGTTGTAGAATATACTGTACAAATAGCAAAAGACCAAATGCATGTCTTGAATTATAGTCTAAGGAAGAGGAGAAGAAATGGTTTGGTACAATAGGCAAATGGTATGTTGGGAGGAGCTGGCATTTGGCTAAGTGTTTAGGTTTCTTTGGTCATAGCCTGCCCTCCTTTGTAGCTGGTTCATTTTGGAAGTTTTTCTAGTTTCTGTATTTGATTGGTAAGTTGTCATAAATATGTGTATTTAAATATGTAAATTCAGAAATGCACATTTATGGTTCAGTAATTAAGAGACAGTTGTTTTGGAAGAGAATTGCTGATATTACATCAAGACCTGACTTTGTGAAGCAATGAGAATTTCTCTGGAGCTGGAATGGATGGAAGCTCCTTTAAGGAGAATACAGTAGCTTGGAGTATGAGATCTTTTCTGCTTGCTATATGTTAGTTTTGCTCTGACCACTCTTGTTCTTTGCTGCTGTGTAGTAATCTAAAGCAGTTGGTCACAGAACAGCCCTGAGTCTTTCTAGTATACATTTGCATATAACTCTTCACTGCTGAAAGGGTAAATTGTTACTGTGAGTAGGTAGGATGAGCTTTCGAAATCCTTTAAACTTTGGCTAACATTGGCCCAGTTGTTTCTTCTGGTGAACAAAGGGCTTTATCCAGAGAGGCTGATGTAGTCTTACAGTTTTCCTAGAACCTGACTTAGGTGTAAAGACTGTCACACATGCACGAATTAATCTGTCAAAACATCTGACAAGGGATGGGTGCACACTGGAGACAATTTTGTCCTATTAGTCAGTATTGTCAATTTCAGTTGATGTTATATAATGTTAGGGTTAGGGGTTTAATTTTCAAATAGAAGTTTGTTGACATGTAGCTTAACTTCCATGCTAGCTTTGTGTTCAGTGTCCTTGACAAGTATCAGTAATTCTCTGCATACAGCTGTGAAATTTTGCACTTGCATCCCGCACCACCCCCCCCAGGAATATGGTGAAATGGTCATGACTGACCAGACTGTGATGTTGTGACAATAGAGTGAGTTCCATGCATGTCAATCTGTTCAATGAAAAGGATGTTCAGCTAACCTCAGATAACACTGTCCACTGTTAAATACTGCTTAATTTTGCTTTCTCTGCTCTCATTAGTAGTGTGGGTTTATAAGGTAATTTGGTTTTTCACTTGGGATGGAATCAGAGTAAATGCATTTGTCAATCTCTTCAGTTTGTATGTTTCAATCAAAGACAGCAGCAGAGGATAGGACTATGATAGAAGGATGTCCTTCTTTTCTTAGGACGAAAAAACAGGATTGTGTGATTCATCTTAAGAAGGCTTTTTTGCTACAGCCAGAGAGTACTGTGGCCGCAGTTTTGAAAGCAGAACATGTTAGTTCTGTTGAGTGCCCTTTCCAAAGGTTGAAATACATGAATGTATATAAAATAACACTTAAAACTTAGATATTGAAAAAGACCCTGTCGTAATACAATTACTAAAATAATTCTTTAAGATTGAGACAGAATCCAGATGGTTTATTAGGAAAACTTTTCAATAATAAGCTCTATGGCTTGTTGTATTAATCTCTCAGGCGTAGCTCTGTTGTGGGAACCATATTGAAGTAATACTAGACAGTCCACTAGAGCATTCACTGAAGGGTCTAACTCTTGTCAGAAAAAATGCATGAGGTTCTGGCTTTGTAATCAGCTCAGTCTCATTCTTCATAGTGGTTTGAAATAATAAAATATTGCTTAAATTAAAACCATATTAGCTCCAGCAATTGTTATTTTTCTGCAGTTCTATTAAGGATGAAGATGAGCTGGATCACAGAACTTGGGAAAAAGTCAAGATGTTTTTTGTTATTTTGTGAGGATTTTATTTGGCTTAGGCATTTAAAGACTTTTTTTAGCAAGGAATCTGGTAAAACAGTAGTATGAAACCAGTGCAGAGATCTTTAAGTGAATAATTTTGGCAGTATAGTGTTTTGGGGCCTTCATGAACGAAGTGATGTACTTTGCAGTATTTCATGTTTTCATACCTGTACTTTGGTATGCACTTCATTTGCTTTATCCTGAGGCATTTGACAGGCCGTATATTCATTCACCTGTGCATATTCCTGCCCTGGGCCTGGTGCCCAAGATCATTTCATGTTGGCTACACTGGATGCTTTGTACACCTGGTTCTGTTGGACATTAGACCCGCTCTCTTCAATGTGCTCTAAGCGAGGTGCTCACTAAATGCACCTCATGGAGAACCAGTGTGGATAGGAACCGCTTGTGTGATGACTTGCATGTATATTTCCTCCACTGCTGTCTCAGTGGAGTTGTTTTACTGGCACGTGTGGTGATCTTTCTGCACAAGGGTCAAACCTAAAAGAATTTAGTCATTGTAACAAACTGATAGTGCTGGGTATCAGGTGCTCACTGCAGCGGAAGAGACTGTGCACCAAACAGTGCAGAATCTGTTCTGGATGATGTTGTCAGCGATGTGTGTTTTAAGTCTCTTTGCAGTGACTCCTCTGCCTGTTAGGAAAAGAGATTGAGGAAAGCTTGAAATGTTGTGCGTTTTTTTGTGGTTTTGTTCTGTTTTAAAATGTAATATATATCTCATCCCCATAATGGTAGAGAAATGTAGGAATGATAAATGAGATCTATAAAATATTAAAGGTATATGGCTTTTAAGACTAGTTCTGTCAATTGATGAAAACCATTAATCTGTTGTCTCCCAAATATGATGTTCTTTATGACAGGCTATGTATGATTATATTGTGTGCTGCCTATCGCCACGATCATTGTGGCATTGTGCTTTGGATAAGTGATGTCTGGACATGGCCATAAGCTTTACCTCTGCAGCTTATCTCTCAGGAGTTAGAAATGTCAGTCAATGAAAATTCTCTTTGTTTTTAGGAGACTTTGAAATACTGGAATCAATTATGATATTTTATTGTAGTATTTGTATATGCCTCTAAGAACTACATGTCAAATCTTTGATATTATACTTTCTGTGATTTGTATACTTTCAACTCTTCTTGACCTAAAGAATATGGCAATTAACTGTGGTTCTGATGATCTGATGGAATTGTAAGCAGAGGATGTTATCAAGTATGTGGAAGTAGTTTGTGTACTAAGTTTGTTCAAACATAGATGCGTTAGCTCATGAGCAGCGAGAACTTTACAAGGACAGACTGCAAGGTCAAAGGAAATTAAAAACAAAAGAATGTCCAATTGCCACGTCTGCTGAGACTGAGCACTGATTACACTCTCCTTGTCCTGCCAGGATCATGATGATGACAATAGTATCTTATGATTTTAAGCTGGTAGAGTCATAGAACATCCTGAGTTGGCAGGAACCCACAAGGATCATAGAGTCCAGCTCTCGGCCCTGCACAGGATGACCCCCAAAATCACACCATGTACCCAAGAATGTTCACTTCAACTCTGTCAGTCTCAGTAGATTATGAGGTAGAGGTAATTGAGACTTTGTTAGGTTAAGTTCAGACCTCTTTCTGGAGTTAGCTATGTAGCAGCATAATTGGACAATAGAGGCTCAGAGAAGCTAGTATGATACACATGGAATCTAAGACATGAAAGGTTGTGTTGCAATTGGGTGCATACTGGCATTGTAGCACACCTCACATTGTTTTGTTACATGCTAGGAGAGCAGAAAATTACAACTCAGTTATTCAAGACTGTAGTAAATCTAGTTAATACCTCATACTTCTGACACATCTGTCAATGTGGTATCATAATTATTTACCTTGGCACTGTAAGCTCCAAGCAGGAAGTCCAGTTGGTAAGCACAGCATCCCAAAGCTTCTGGCATATGCCCCGCAGCCACCAGCATCACTGACAGCACTCTTTACCAAACCAGAGCATTCATGTGAGCAGAGGTTTCCAGGATACAAACATCAGTTTGTAGCAGGAAATTGCATTTCCAAAGGTGAGTGTGTGAAAGGGTTCAGTAACTCTTGACAGCTTGATGCACAGTAAGTTTAGTTGAGAGATTATTACTTGCAAAGTCAGGTATTGTGATTTTTGTTTTAAAAAAAAAAGCTGTAGCACTAAGTCTAATGTACTTAACCCAAGCTCCTTTAGCACACTTTTTAGCTAGGTCTGGGAATAAGTAAACACCTAAAATAATCTCTGGTTTTGTCATCTCTTGGGTAGCATGCTTGCTTCCTGTAATATGAAAGTTATCATTAGATTAGCTGTGTTTAAGTTTCCTGTCTCACCAGGGTTTTTTCCATTATTTTTACAATCTCTTTCAGGAGGTACCGGTATCATGTTTCTGTAATAAAGGTTTTGCTTAAATTATGTGTTGGGTTTTTTTCCTGTTGTGTTTTTAAAAATATTTTTTTCTCACCACTTTCCATACTTTGTCTGAAATCCTTTTCAGCTCTGATATTTTCCCAGATTTTTTAAACATTTTTTAATGACAGATGCTATTGTAATAACATACAAACCTAGAAAGCATACTACTACTTCTGTCTTCAATTTGTGTGCTTTAATAAATTGTACTAGAAGTTCAACAACCTTTTTAGCTATATCCCTTCTTATTCTTTCTCTGTGAAGTACCCCAGGATTTTAAATTAACTTCTAATGTGTTATGTGTGCTGTAGGAGGAGTGTCCTTCACTGTGCCAGGGATTGATGACTCCAGTTTGCATGAATCAAAAGAGGTCCTTAGCATATGGTATCGTGTTGTGAGTAGTTTAATTGCTTGCTTTTGATTTGTGAGATGTCTGCATGTCAGGAAGAGGGGTAAACTCACTTGTGTGATAGCACAGGTTGGACAATCAAAATGGCATGAACTTCGTTGTTTACCTGCTCTAACCAAGCATTATGCTACTTACTTTGGCCTCCTGTGGGGTAAGTGCTGTTGTTTAATAGGTGACCCTGCAATTGTGAACTCTGGCTGAGAAAATAAGTGACTGAGATGCACAATGTCATGTTTGGCTCATCTAGGGTAGAAATTGAATACAGAAGTTTGGAAATACGTACCTTTTAGTATATTTGCTTGCCATTAAGCATGTGAACTGTGGGCACTGAAAATAATTGACATTCTGGATTTCACATGTGCTCATTTACTTACCAAAGCAAAAGGTAAATCTAGACCAGAGGTTTTAAAGCAAAAAGTGGAGCTGAATTTTCAGAACAGTGAAGTAGAATTCCTCCAGGACAGTCCCACCTTAGTTAAGACCGTGGGCAAACATCTGCCATTCTGTGTATACCGCTTGACCTTCTGTGTGTCCCTTATGACTAAGCCTCATTTCCCATTAATAGATGTAATTGCTTGCCAGGAGGTGTATTTGCCCATAATGTTGGTGAGATTCTGCTTTTAGTGTAAATGAAGACTGAATGTGAACGTCTTTAGGTTTTACCCTTCTGCTGTCGTGCCAATTGAAGTTTCTTCGTGGATTTTGTGTCAACTCTTATTGCCATAGAGTATACATTAGCTCCTTTTGTGTTCTTTGACCTTGAAATCTAATACTGAGTTTGGGAGTTATCAGGATAATATTTAGATTTGAGGTTTTTCATGTTTTACTTTTGGGGTCGCTAACTAGCTTCATGATTCATTGCATGCTAATAGTTACCTTAAAGTTCATGGCAGTTTCTTTCTGTGTTCATTGATTCATTTATTATATTGTCTAGGCTGTTTCTAAGTGTGCACCTGTGGTAAAGTTGAATGGGAGAATTTTCCTTAATCTGACACCAGCATTCACATTAATTCACTAACTCAAGTATCTGTTTTAGTAAACTGTGGCAGTGGCACTGGTATAAAAATCTTGATCTTGCTTCATAATGATGCTTCTCATATGTAGTTACTATCTGTAATTTAATTTATTTGCTACTAAAAGCTATGTGTTTCGGTATGTGACAGGTTTATATTTTGCATTTTTACCCTATGCCCCTAGTATCAAGCAGCCCCTTCCTTTCCCTTGAAAGATAGTTTCAGGGTCATCTTAACTGATTGCTTTCACTCACTTGCCGATGTTGTGCTCCTCATTTGTGTGTCATTGTCTTGCTGGTAATTAAACAAAAGCCCAATTAAGTCTCTCCCTATACTGGGAAACAGCTTGCCAGAATTTGACAGTAGAACAAAGGACATTTCACTGACCGATTTCTTCAGAGGAAAATGTCTCAGTGGAGGTCTGTAAAGCAGCACATGTGATTTTAGGCACTCACCAGCTATCATTTTTTAATTATTTTAAATCTGTGGCTGAGCCTTCTGCTCTGCTCCAAAGATGTGACTCAGAACGCTACTTGTGCTGGAGAGCTAATTTCCATCCACCAACAATGTGAAACCTCTCTCAAAACATCATTTTTACAGAGCATGAGAAGTGAGAGTAAGTAACCTCTCAGCTTTTTGGAAACATGGGGCTTCTGATAAAATGACAGGACAAAGAATTTTTTTTTATCCAAAATATAAGCCTGTAAATCCACTTAACTGAAGCCATCGCAGTATTTGCTTGTTATATGTTTGTTTCAAAAGCTGTAAATTGGAAGAGTCACTTTAGGAGCAGAAAAAGAAGAATGAATTAGAACAATATTTTGTCTAAACTGAGCCTTGCATGGCTGTTGGCATTCATCCTGCTGAGTAAAGTAGTTTGAGAAAGGGGAAGGAACAAGTAAGTTGAAGAGAAAAATGGCCCAGAAGAGCCTGCTTCAACAGGGCTCTTTTGGATAGATACAGGACCACTGCCTTATTGCATGAAAACTCATGAAATGTATGAAAAGAGAATTTCAGCTGGGTCCTGAGATTTATCTCTCTTTTACCATTAACTTTTTAATTTGAATACTACAGCTCAGTATCACTGTATATCAAGACCAAGACAATAATTGTCAACAGTTCCAAGTACGTGTGTACATTATTATGTTTGATTTCCACTGAGCCATAAACACTCTTTGTCCTTTGCCTTTTACTAGCTATTGCCTTGGCTATTCCTTGTGGACAGGAAAGCTGTGTTTAATGCTTTTTTTGTAAAATGGCCATCAGTTCCTTGCTTTTATCCCTATTCAGCATAAATTATTTTCAGCAAGGCCACAGAACTGTTCTGGCCAAGATTTGCAGGTGCCACTTGTGGAGAACTATTTCAGGATAAAGGCTTAATCTTACTGTTTCTTTCCTTGCCTTCCCTCTATTTCTTCTCTCCTTGAAGAATACTAATCCTGAATGATAGGAGCCAATGGCTGGTCTCCTCCCTCATCAGTGGCTAACTTCTGTTGTTGTTTTTTTGTCATTTTCAGAATTAACCCTCAACTGGATAGGCTGAAGCATATTCTTTCACCCTTGAGCTTGGAAACTTGATGTGTACTGCCATTGCAATATTTCTAAGGGGAAATTCAGCCCCTAATTATCAAATTAGATGCACATTCTGGTTCTTTGGCATGACTTTACTTCTGCCCATCTGTTATGTTGGCACTCTGCCCTCTCAGAAAGTAACCGACCAGTTTCATCTGAGCAGAGGAGCCAAGGAAAGATGGGTTAAGAGAGGCAGCCCGCAGAACACTTTGTTTGATTCCTCTTGCCAAAAGCTCTTCCTGTTTGCAAACAATGTCAGCTTAAGCCCATATGCTTCATTACATGGGATGACATCTGTGGAGACAGATGCAGGGATGGCAATACAAATGACATTTGATAAGGAAGGGCATATGTTATGAAACCAGACACTGCTATGAGTTTAAGACCCTGTCTGTGCTGCACGTGTGTACACAGAAATATAGATGGCTTCTGTATTTTGGTGAGTAAGTGCATTCATCAGCTACAGTTGGGCTTTTGAAGTGCATCATCATTCAAGGTTTGTGCTAGGTGCAACTGCAGCTGTGTGATTTGGTAGTTGGTCATTATTAGCCAAGGTCAGTATTTTGCTTAGGTACTCTTTGAATGGTGGTGTGCATTAAAGGTCTGGCAGTTTGCACAATGTAAGGAAATGTGTTTGGATAATGCTAGTCAAAGAGGAATCTGTTGTAGCATAGGATTTCGCTCTGAACTGTCTTTCTGAAGGATTTCAGTGTTATCTTCCAAAATGTCTTCCAAGAAATCCGTTTCAGCATTTAGAAATATATTATTTGGATATGAATTTTACACATCTGGGTAGAAGAGGTGCAAAGCTCCCTTCTTTTCTAGCAGTCTCTTTTACCCCCTTGCTGGATTTTGCTGCTTTTTCAGTGGAGGTCAAGTGTGTATCTAAAACTACTTTTCCTCAAGTACCTCTGCTTTTAAAACCTTTCTTGTGTTCTCCAAATTACTAAGTCTGATGGAAAAAGTAGCAAGTTTTTCATAAATAGACTTCACATATTACCCATTTTAACAATCTGAAGAAAAGATTTACATTGAGTAAACATATTCTATTCCTTTAAAACACAAGCAAAATTTCAATATTTGTGATATAGGCCTTATCAGCCATACAGGAAGAAGTGTTTGGCTGAAAGGGAAACACACCTTTTAAAGATGATGAATGGGTACTGGCAAAGGGAATCTTTCCATTAAAAAGCAAAAATATCTTGCACATGGGTATGTTTTTCATATGCCTTTAATGGAGTTAATATTTGTTGTTTACAAATTTGAGAACGTTTTTTGGTGCTTTGTCTGGCTTTTTACTGAAAAATACTTATCTAAGTGACATAATGTATTTCTCTATTTAGATATGTGGGACTGTAATGAATAGTTGTAGGTGGCTTCTGTTTTTTCATTCACTGGGATTTATTTTTGGAGCATTTCCTGGAATGATGACACCCTTTCCTTGGTAGTTTACGGGCAGGGTTATATTTGCTAGCTAAAAGACCTCCTAAAGTGTGTATAGCTGTTAAAGGCTTGAACTGAATGTGGTTTGTTGAATTTGGAGTGTTGTGGTGGGGAAACTGATCTGGAGGAAGAGGATTTCCTTAATCATAGTGATATAGTCACTTTCTCTGCACAGCTTTTCTTCTGCACTTCTAGAAGGATAATTCAACTTTGCATTAGACACAGGAATTCTCTGAAGTGTTGAGTGTTGCTTTCTCTGGCTGATAGGGATTTTTAAGAAACCTTCAGCTCCTGATTTTCATCTCTTATACCTCTCAGCTGTTTTATCTGTAATAAAGGGTTAATAGAAATGATGATGATGATAATAATAATAATATCTGGTTTTTATTCTCCCCATCCCCAAATACTGCGAAGTATCTTTTTCCATATACTCCAATGTATTACTCAAGTTATAGTCATTAACTCTTTCCTTAAAGTGCCACCATCCAAAAAGTGCAAATAAACACTTCTCTGTTTCATTTCAAAACTGGTTTAGTAGCTGCAAAATGTGATTTCTGATAGCTGTACATACTAGATAAAAATTCAGTCCAAGTAAAAAGGGTTAAATGGTAGAGAATGAGATGTGTGCAGGCATTTCTTATCTTGCTGTATTAAACTGCTAAGAATGCACCTTTTCACAAAATGTGCATTTTTATATTAAATTGCTTGAGTATTGCAGAATTACAGTGCTTCTGGTGCCTTTAATGTCAGTGGTTTTTATACAGTTTGCAGAAAACCTGGTCTATTTTGCAAGAGGTTGAGGATACCCTTACAATTCCCTTGTAAATATTTTTTTTGTACAAAAAGCCTGTCTTAAGTCTGCAGTGCTTTGTTATCAATGGATCTCTCTGCATGTGCATCTGGGTGTACATTTTCCTATTGAAGGATCAAAAACCTGATTTATTTATTTTGTTACATGATGAATTGCATGAAGTTATTGCCTATGCAAGATAGCCAGAGGAAATGGCCTCAAGCTGCAGTAGGGGAGGTTCAGATTGGACATCAGGAAGAATTTCTGTACTGAAAGGGTGGTTAAGCATTGGAATGGACAGCCCAGGGAAATGGTGGAGTTGCCATCCCTGGAAATGTTCAGCAAACTACTTGACATGGCACTTAGTGCAATGGTTTAGTTGACGTGGTGGTGTTCAGTTAAATGTTGGACTCAATGATCTTGGTGGTCTTTTCCAACCTTCATGATTCTGTGATTCTAAGAGGTTTGCTAGGCACACGAGGCACTGCACAAGGTGCTTTTGTATTGGGAATTATCTCTTCTAGTGGGAATTGCTCTTCGTGCCTCCTTGAGTTGCTGTTAAGTGTTTTCAGTGTGTTGATTTTTTGTGCAAGGTGTGACATTCTGCCAGCTATGGGATCAGTCTTTCCAGTCCAAGCCAACCGTACAGGCTGTTTCTTGTAATTTTAGAATCAGCACTCAGAGAGTTCTGAGGAAATCCATCGCCTGGTGCTACCAGCTCAGCAGCTGTATGAGACTTCAAAGCTCTAGTCTGACACACTGGAGAAATAGTTTTGATTTACAAAAACTCTCCTGTCAGTGCTTATTAGAGAGTTTAGATGTTATGAACTTCCTTAGACAGACCATCTCCAGTAGTGTTGGCTTGTTTTGAAAAGCTTGTTTGCTTGCCCCCTCTGGTACAATAGTGGCAGCTATCTCAAAAGGAGGAGTTAGACAGTTCTGATACCACCTGGACCAACTTGGGGATCAAAACAATTCTTTTTTAGAGAAGCTCTAAAAGGAATTCCAAAACTTGCAGGCGGCCACATCTTGCTAACTAGCTGCTCTATGAGTGCTGAATACATTGACACCTGCCAGTAAAGGGAAGAACAATGAGGTGTATGACTTTTGTTACTTTTTTGAATTGTGCTAGATTAAAGTGACATACCTGCTTCAAACAGGTAGTACCATTGAATTTATATGTATTTTTTTAAATAGAATAATGATGGTGCCTGCATTTTAGTGGCTGAAGTATTGAGCAGTAGAACTTTATCAGAGGAAAAGGGACTTTCAAATAATCTTGGAAATTCCATTCCCTTAATTACTTTCACAGAGACAACTTACAGTTTAGCTCATGATTGTTACAAGACTCAGAGTGGTTATGATATTGCAGATCTCTCCTAATGATATTAAGCCTAACCATGATAACTAATTATTTTAATCCTCTGATGCAAATTTTCCACTATTGTGATCATTTGTGCACAGTGCTTTGGAGACAGGGGAGAAAAAATGTCAGCAGCTAGATAGTTACTTGAGAAACATGCAAGTTCAACACCTGACATCTGGTGAGTCACCCTCCAAGTATGTGTAATTGAATGATGGTTAACTGATTGCCGCAGTTGATTAAGACCAAATGTGTCTGAAATGTGAAGCACTTTATTTTTGAAGGTAGGAAGAAGTAAACACCCATAGTTTACAGACTTTGCAAACCCCTGCCCCAAGTTGTCTTTAGGAATAGGCTTGTGCATTAAGTATTTTCTGTTGCCAAGCAAATCTTTCTGACATTTTTAATGCACTTGATAAATGTTGTTGTTGTTAATTGTTTTCTAACGATAATGATGCTTGAGGAGAATTGTTACACCTGGTTGTTTTCTGGTTGATTCTTTTTTCATGAAGCGACCTGCTTGTATAGAAGTTTCCATGCTATCTTGACTTAGGACTGTATCTGGTCTCTGATTGTGAGAGCAAAATGCCAGTGTTGAACCAATATTTTTTTTTCACGGTCCACACGTTCAGCAAGACAAATGTTCAGTCTTCTGGTACAGGCATTAAGCAGATAAGACATTAGCAAAATTGATGGTGAGATACATTCTGTAATGTACAGGTGTTGGGAGCACACAGGGTAGGGACTGAAGGAGCTTTGTCCTATCTGATGCAATAGCTAAAGGCAGAGGTTGTTGTCTATCACATAGATTCATTTAGCTCTATCAGGTTTTCAGCAAGAACAGAATATCATCTGGTAAGCCTTATACAGCATTGTAAATAGTGAATAATTTCAAAATTATTATGGTTGTAATGCTGCAGAATGCAGGTTGGGCCTGAGCATTGGTAAACAGGCCTGTTGGAGAGGCAGAATGCCACCTTGCCTTTTGCAGCTGTGTTGTCACTGGCCATTAGTTGTACAAGCAGCTGGTTATTCAAGTGTTTAAATATAGATTGAGGAGCTTAACAGTAAACAGCTATTTGAACGACTAGTGTTTCTACTACAATACTCAAGCCAAGATTTACTGTTGCAAAAGTTTTCTGAGCGAGCAGCAATGATACTGTGGATTGAAAAAAAATCAATTAAAATACAGGTAGTGAAATTTTGTGCTGGATTGACTAGCAGTAACTTGTTGCTGGAATGCAAAACAGTAGTCCAAAATTAGTTAAATGTTTATAGATGGATTATTGAAATGATGAAGCCATTTGGAATGTGGGGTTTTGAAACAACTAATCCAGGGCAGTGCTTGTGTTTTGATAGTTTTGCAGATGCTTTCGTATCTTTGGACGGAGTTATGACCATTGTTTCTGGTATTGTACATACTTAGTGCACAAGCTTTTAGTAAATTACCATTGTTAGACTTGCATCTTGTTAAACAAACATAGATTGAAACAGATTCCATGCTGTAAAAACAACCGCATGCAAGCCAACTTCTTTGTGCATGTGGGTTATGTATCATTTCCCCTCAGGAATTAACAACATACCTTGAACTCCACCTTTTAATTTGATTGAAAGAGAGAGCTTTGCACACAGAAGAATAAAAACTCTTGGACTCTAATCTCTTAATCTCCATGAAATGCCTGAATGTTTAGCTTTGATAATATATGAAACAAATCTGGTGGTCTGTAACATTTCTGATATTCATTCCCTTTTTTTGCAGCAAAAAAGAAATCAAAGCAGACATAAAACAATGTATGACAGATGGGTTGGTGTTGGTGAGAGTTAGCCCTCAAGCATGAAGGAATTCCATACCTCTAGCTCTCCCTTCTAATATGCTAGTGGAAAGTCATTTTGGTAGCCTAATGATTCCTTCGCCAATGTTACATAGTTTTCTTGCCATGGAGTTCACGACGCACTTTGCCAACTTCTGTATTAGGCTTTATGATGCTAGAGAAGAGACTATCTAGGAGTCCAGAAATGGAACTTCTTGGCTTACAAGTTTTTGTGCTTGGAGACAGATCTTCTGGAAAATAAGTGGAGCCTTCCTCATCCTTGGAATCAGGAACTGGTTGGGATTTAAAATCAGATGACTGAAATGCGAAGGTGCACATATCTGTCCCAGCTCTACAGCTTTACAGAAATAGTCTATGTGAGGGAGAGGAAGATTATTCAACTTGTTTTCTTATATATTTTATTTTTCAAAGGGAGATAGTTCTTGGGGTCCTGCAGGATCGAAAATGGGACTTACTTCCCTCCCACCTTCCTCCAGGGTAGCAAGAGAGAACTGAGCCCTGTTTCTGGCATACACTCATAGGTGAGGTGATCTCCAAACATGTTGTAACTACTCTGCTATAATTAGTCCTAGTGCAAGGAGGTTCATCTTCTGGTTTTTAAGTCTCTAGGGCTGGAAGAATGTTGGGGTTTTTTTGTTGATGGTTAGGGTTTTGTTTAGTAGGTGCAATGGTTTGATCCTTTCCATTGTAAATATCTCATACAACTAACGTGCCACAGTTGTCTAAATGTAGGCAAAATATACATTTTAGATGTGCTTTTATCTCTGAAAGTACATATCTGCCCTTTGTATTGAACCACTTGCCCCTGATGTTTTTCCCACTTCGGGGATTTTACACTGGCATTAAAAAAACTATTTTTAAAATGGCTGCAGAGGAGGATTGCCTGTCTGAAAAGTCTGCTCCAGAAATGCTTGCAGGACCTAATCAGAGTAAGAAACAAAGAAAATACTGGCATTACATGATGTGTGGATTAGATTGGCAGGAAAATGGACCATAGTTAACTTTACTTAATGTGTACTGAAAACAGACCAAACCCCACACCCACACTGTTGGTCTTGGTCTTTAAAGTTTTGTTGGCAAAGCTCATCCTTTTAGGAGTGGGAAAACAAGTCATACCCACAGTAGACACAGTTATGCTGGCAAAAAGCTCAGTGTAGTCTCTGCCAGTTGAATGAAATCCTTTGGCACATGTATTTTATTCCATTCAAGGAAGAGCCTTGGCTACCCTTCCCTGCCCCGTATCTCTTGTTCTCCAGCCCAGAAGAAACTGCGTCTCCACTAGTGGGAATTGCAGACTGCTTGGTGCAGTCCCTTTTTAAGTGTTGGTAAGCCATTAGAAAAAGCTGCTGTCATCTTGGATCTTTGTTTCAGTAGATAAAGAGAAAAATGCTATCAGAGGAGACGAAGAGATTGTCTGGGCACAGAAATTGCATGAGAAGAGTAATGCAAGTCCTGTGAGGAGTGCCAACGCCTCTGATGAGTTTCCTTGGGATTTGTCAGTCTTCATGCACTGTCTTAACTTTCTCAGTGACGTGGTTTTTGCCTGAAGGCAGCAGTAAACCATCAAAATATAACAATATCCTGGCATGACAGGGTGAAGATCTTGGGGATCTAGGTCTCCCGAGGCTGTCACTGACTGATGCAAGCTATCACCAAGTGGAAGCTAAAGTTTTGGAGTGATTTGTTTGTTTGTTTTCTTTTTCTGAAAAGAAAAGGTTGCATGTTTTTTTGCACACCAACAACTGCTCATGGAAGATAAGAAATTGCAGCAGCCAAAGTTTTAGATTTATTGCTGTGGTCAATTTCCTGTTATTTTTAATAGGATATGGCCCCTCTACCTCTAAACTAGTGAGCTGTATCAAAGAGACTGTATCATCTTTCAAACCACTCTGACTGTCGGGCCCTGAACACATGCTCATGGAACAGGGTTCTGGCTTCTTATGTAGTGTTATATCTGCTTTTTTGTGTGTGTGTGCATGTGTCCCCATGGACATGTTTCAACTCCCTGTTATGGGAATTTTTAGGAGCCTTTGTTTGGTTTGTTTTGAAGTCACATTGTTTGAAAAGAAGAATTTGTGTTCAGGTTTGCTCAGCACAGACAGTGGAAAACAAGGACTACCTGGTTGTTAGGACACTTCTGGCCCAGCGCTCCGGCATGGGTCACTGCATGGGTTGGAAATTAGGGAATTCTTGGCTGGCTGCTGAGAGAGAGACTCAGCCTCTTTGCAGTGCCTGAGTGGCTGGAGTAGGGGGAGGAAATCTGGCTGGTAAACATTTAGCAGATAAAATTTGGGTTAAAAAGCAAAGTTTTAACAGAGGGAGATGTGTATCACCATTTTCTCTTGATTAATTTTATTTGGACTATTTTGGCTCTTTTAGTTCAAAAATATTTTGAACATTGTAAGTAGTCAAAATATCCCAATGTTCTCATGTGTGATAAAAATAAGGAAACAGACAATAGAGCCAGGCTCTAACAAAGAGCAGCAGAGAGAGTTGCAGGAGGGAGATGAACTGTTCCATAGTTTATCAGGTCTTGGTAGAGCTTTGAGATGAGTATGTTAGTGCCCTACATGGGATCTAGCATAACTTGCTGAATTAATGCAGTGCAATTGTAATCTGGCAAACTAAATTTGTAACTGTAATTGTTCAGTGGCTATTTCAGGACTTTATAGTAAATTTCCAAACTGCCCTTTAAAAAGTGCTTTGTTTTTCAGACCTTTTGTTTTTTTACTGGACTTGCGTGGTTGCTTTGTCCACAGACTATCTATGTAAATTTTAGTAATATTAATGAACAATGAGGTTAATTTTAGTTATGTGTACTTTAATGTTTTGGTTTGTTGGTTGTTTTTTTTTTAAAGCAAGATAATTGACCTGCAAATCGAATTGAAGAAGAGGTACATTTCTGATCAGTATTTTGCCAAACTTAAAGCTGATGAGATTTATTTATTAGGATTTAGCATTATCGACATCTCAGTTTGAGCAACTAATTGTGACTTACAAAGTCAGAAGCTCTGTCATACTTTTGACCTAATGATAATCCAATTATTTTTCCTTTCTCTGCCCTTCTGGATAAGATTCTTTTGGCTCCTGTCAATGATTTTGTTAACAAATAAAACCAAGTATTTAAGATTATCCCAAGATTTTTAATTTGATTTCTAATTATATTTGTGATTGGTACTGTCCTGTGGGGAGTTTGTACGACCAAGAGCTGGGGAAGAAAAATAAGCACAATTTTCAAGCTCAGATGACCTGGAAAGTTTAAATAGGATTCAGCATGCCTTGAGGATGAGTAAACTTTTGTCTGCTGCTTCTGGACCAGAAATCAGAAATGTAAGGCAGGTTTCAATTCTAAAGGTGAGATACCACCTCTTGTTTTAATGGATCCCAGTTAACAGTATATATGAGGAATGAAAGTATATTTTATAAATTGTGTAATATAACCTGAAGGTATGTCTGAATTCATAACTGAAACTAGCTAGCTCACTTGCTAATTACAGTTTGTAATTCTGAGGAATAAATTTAGCTGGTAGTGGAGACTAGTGAGTTTTACCAAAGAGACCATTGCTACCTTTAACAGCTGCTTAAGGTAAATATAAGGACCCTTCCACATCTTGGTTTTGGCATTGATTTTCCAGCACTGATGCTCTATTTGTAAGGAGAGTCTGACCTTTTGCTCCACAAAC
>NW_008689022.1:306-2268 GCF_000695815.1 Acanthisitta chloris | reverse complement strand
TTTTTTTTTTTTTTTTTTTTTAGATGCTTGCCTTTTTTGTGTATTGGGACCTCTTCATAGAGAAAAAAATGTGTGCTCTAATAAACATATATGTTTTCCTTTGAGGGTTTTAATATATTTTTGATTTGCCTAAGATTAAACTAGAAAGCAAATTTTAAAATTCAAGCATGAATGACTTCATTTTACAGTTAGAATGGGCAAGAATTTATGCTTACCATCCAAAATATTTTAAAGGGTGCATCTCCAAAGGTTTTCTGTATTGCTGTGTCTGTCGATGGAAAATGCATTCTTCACAGAAGCTTTTGTGCTGCCTTTTCATTGCTTTAATTTTAAAACTATTTTGTTTCAGAAAACTCTTAGTAAACTCTTCAGAAAACACTAGTAGTGCCCTAAGTTTTATGGTTAAATCTTTTGCTCAGGCAGGTCTGTTGGCTGCTTACAGGGTTCCAGACCATCTACATTTATATATAGGTATTTGTTTTGAGAACTCTGACCTTTTTCTTAGGAGAAAACAAAACAAAGCAAATTTCAACTTTCTCCTGGGCTTCTGTTTGGGAGTTTTTGGTTTTTTTCAGTCTATATTGCCTTTAGGATGTTCATAGGACATTTCACAAGCTGGATTTTACTGCTTTTTGGTTGCAAGAACTATGATGAAGGTGTGCTTGCATGCAATAAACCTATCTCACTCTCTACTTCAGATTATGGAAAGGAAAATCGCCCAGTTAAGTTTCTGAAGACTTCAGGCCAAGTTCTGTAAGCCAAAACCACAATGACTTTGGGGGAAAAAGCATATAAATTACATGCAGATGTTACAGTTCCTTTCATGGAGTCATCAGAATGTCAACCTCAGTGCTTACTAAGATGACATACAGCTTGACAATGGCTGCAAAGGCTCTGAAGGCATTGTCCTTCCTGAAGTTTTTCCATTTTAGAAAAATTAGCTTATCAAGTTGGCAGTAAGATGTGATGGCTTAGACTGTAGCCTGTCCATTTCAGATGCAGAGCCCACAGAAGCCTTATTTTCCTCATGGGCACTTGCCCAACTTACTACCTTCTGCGCATGTCACCTACTGTCATAGTTCCTTTCTGTATGACTTGTAATAACTATTTGTTTCTTATCATCTTATTTTTCCCTCTGCTGGAGCAGAAGAACTGTTTGTCTTTCTATAATTAGATATCCATGGATACATGTAATATTTTTCTCTGTTTAAACTTGACAGTTTAAGTTGCACATGGAAAAGAAAAGTGTGTTCTACTACAGGAAGTCTGCATGCTGTGTTCTTCATTTACAGGAGAATAAAATGTTACATGGAATATTTCACTCTTTGTTCGGTAGAAGGACAACAACACTTATAAAAGCACGTTATACTAACATCTGAAGGATCAGAATTGTAGGAAAGGCCAACAAGGCTGACAGCTTGGTGAGAGTCTCTTACAGTGATGAGGGTGATGATTTACTCTACAGGCAGCTGGCAGATGTCTCAAAATCACCAGCCCTTGTTCTTGTGGGTGACTTTAACCTGCTGGATGTCAACTGGAAATTTAATACAGCAGAGAAAAGGCAGTCTTACGAGGTTCCTTGAGTGCACAGAGGATAATTTGCTACTTCAACTGGTAGATGAACCTACCAGGGGTAGGTAGGGGCCTGTTAGACCTGCTGTTTGCAAACAGAGAAGGACTGGTGGGAGATGTGGTGGTTGGAGGCCATTTGAGGCACAGTGATCACAAAATTATAGAGTTTTTGATACTCAGGGATGTAAGAAACTTCAACCCTGGACTTCTGAAGAGCAGACTTTGGCCTGCTCAAAAGTCTGGTTCAAAGTGTAACCTGGGAAACAGCCCTTGGAAACAAAGGGGTCCAGGAGGGATGGACATACTTCAAGAAGGAAACGCAGAAGCAGCTGTCCTGGTGGGGAAGGCAACTGGCCTGGCTGAACAGGGAAACTTGGCAGGGAATTATGA
>NW_008689022.1:0-201 GCF_000695815.1 Acanthisitta chloris | reverse complement strand
GCACAATTTGAATCAAATCTGGCCACTTCTGTCAGGGATAGCAAAAGGTGTTTCTATAAATACATCAATAGCAAAAGGAAGGGCCAGGAAAACCTTCATTCCTTGTTGGACATTGGAGAGAACAGAGTGACCCAAGATGAGGAAAAGGCTGGGGTACTTAACACCTTGTTTGCATCAGTTTTTAATAGTAGGATAGGTTGT
>NW_008689021.1:0-14262 GCF_000695815.1 Acanthisitta chloris | reverse complement strand
GATTCTATGATTCTATGATTTTTTTCTAGTTCTGGAAGATTTCCTGCAATGAAGGCTTCACAGATTCTAAAACTGGCCTGTTGAAAGATATCATGTCTATTATTTCAACATGCAAATTAAACTGCTATTTAAACCTATTACTTACCTATTGTCCTAACATCACTAACACAGAGAACTGACAACTACTTTTCTCTTTCAAGCAGTATTTTACATATTTTATTATGCTTAAAACTTTGGTCTTCTTTCAGAGAACCAATCCCTAACTGTAGCATTTCCCCTCTCTATAAAAATTATCCATTTCTCTGATTATACTAATTTTTCCTCTCTGAACTACTTGCAGTATTGGTGTACAGCTTTCTTGATGGGTCTAAAGGCTCCTCAAAATAAAGATTACTATCCTCCAGCTAAGGTTTCATGTATGATGAACAAAGCAGAAGAATTACACAGTATCTCTTGTGAGCTGTACTTCATTTACATATCCCAGCATGATGTACAATGTTCTTCTTTACAGCAACATGACACTAATGATTGATGTGTAGCTTATGATCTGCTGAGGATTATCTTCAGATCCTTTCATATCAAATTGCTGTCTAATCAGCTCTTGCAGAACTGTTATCTCTGTATTCATGCACCTGATATTACAATCCAAAAGTAGAAGACTAATTGTCCTTATTGAATTGAATCATACATTTAAAAATTGCGTTTTTACCCTGTAATTTAGAATTATAATATGGATTTAAAATATTTTTGCAGTTTATACCAGGCCAACACAATAAGCATATTTTATATTCCATGACCCAGCATATGGATGAAATATAAATTGGGATTTATGTAGGGTCCACTGAAAATCTTTGAGCAAACGTAAATCTCCTTCCATTGACAATGTCTCCCTTAATATCATCGCATGCTGAGTTTCACTATAAAGTTATGGTGGTCTCATCTATACCACATCTGTGAAACTTAATTAGAAAAGCATGTGAAACTGTTCCAGGAGTCTTATTAAGGTCACAATATAGTACCTTTTAATTTTCTGCTATACAAAATTATTCAATTCAGATTAGTGGTTACTTCATTATCTTTTAAAACCTTACAAATAATTTCATCTTTGTGACAACATTTTTGGGGATAAGAAAGGGTGAAAGAGAGCAGAAAACTGAAGCAATTTACCAATAATTTCTCTGTTGGGAAAGGTGAAGGTTCTGAGCGGGGAAGCAAGCGGCCAACTCTGTGTGGGTGATACAGCAAGCTCCATCCTTATTGTCCAACAGGCTCTTTTTTATACAGTGCAGAAGCAGGCGTACAATTATCCATCACTTTTAATTGGCTAAACTCTAAAGATAGGATTCAGGCACTCCCCTTACTCACAGCTGCAGCTGTGAGGCTTATCTCCTGCTTTCCCAGGCTTGAGTGCATTCCTAGCTGTTTTTCTTGAACCTGTTTGTTTCACCCTCAAGGACGAGTTACCCCTGCCACCTGCCATCTGCCCAGCTGAGTTACTCCCTATCTATATATAAGTTACTATCAATTGGCTAGGCTCTAAAGATAGCATTCAGGTACTCCCCTTACTCACAGCTGCAGCTGTGAGGCTTATCTCCTGCTTTCCCAGGCTTGAGTGCATTCCTAGCTGTTTTTCTTGAACCTGTTTGTTTCACCCTCAAGGACGAGTTACCCCTGCCACCTGCCATCTGCCCAGCTGAGTTACTCCCTATCTATATATAAGTTACTATCTCCAGAGCCTTGCTTGTACACACTGCATTCCCAGGTGCGTTCCCAGGACTGTGTCTGTACGTTCCCAGGGGACTGCGGCCTAGCTCTTTTTGGCATTCCCCAGGATTATATCCCTGCTCTCTTAGCCATTCTCCAACATTTCTCAAGTCTTCTTCCCATTCCTTCTTGTCCTTGTTTTCTCTGGGATAGAGTTAATTTTCTTACTAGTAGCTGGTATAGTGCTGTGTTTAGGAATTAATACGAGAATAATGTTGATAACACAATAACACTTTTAGTTGTTGCTAAAGTAGCATTTGTACTAGATTCAGGACTTTTCAGCTCATGCCCTGACAGCAAAAAGGTGGAAGGGGCACAAGAAGGTGAGAGGGGACACAGTTGGAACAGCTGAACCAAACTGCATATTCCACTCCATATGGTGTCATGTTCAGTACATAATCTAGGGGGAAAGCTGGCAGGGGCCTGTTGTCCACGTACTGGCTGGACATCAGTCAGTGAGTGATGAGCTATTGCATTGTGTGTCACTTACTTTGTCTATTCTAATTATTGTTGTTGTTATTATCTTCCTTTTCTGCCCCCTGAAATTGTCTTTATCTCAACCCACAAGTTTTCTCACTTTCACTCTTCCAAGTCTCCCTCCCCCATTCCACTGTGAACCTGGTAAGTGGGCAAGCAGCTGTGTGGCGCTTAGTTGTCAACTGGATTTAAAACGTGATAGTCCTTTTTATTGCCCAATGTGGAGCATTGCAGCTTGAGATAATGACAAATCTGACTACGAATGCTTTAGAATAAATTTGTTATAAGCATTCATTGTTTCATAGTTTAATAGCTGCTGGTCACAATGTTGATTTACTTGCTCTCGGAGTTGGTGTGCTCATACATTAAGCTGCCTTATGTAATACCTTACTTGCAGTACATGTTCCCAGTTGTGCTGTTTATCACCCATGGGAACTGGGCTGAGGTTATTATGTTGTTCTACTTTGTAGCACTGGCTCATGATATAACAGAATTGCTGGTCCTGAAACTAATCTGGTCATTGTACACAGCATCGCCACCATCTCCATACTTTGTGAGCCATCTATTGGAAATTATTATTAATTATATCTTTCACCCTTCCCTTTTCTCTTCAGAGACCAAATCCATGCAGGAGACATCTCCATCTTCCCCTCCTTCTCCTCCAGGCCAATTACAATAGCTGTTGAGAATTTTTAATATTCTTGGGATATTCAAACCAGCATGTTCCTATTGCTACATCATCTGAATGTGTTGCAGGTCTCGTTTAAGATTAATCCATTTAAGAATACCACCTGAAGATCTGCCCTGTAACTGGATAGTTATGAGTGGCAGGGTGTGTGGGACAGTATGGACAAGCACCTAGGAGAGTGGGCGCCTCCAATGTTTTGGAACTTTACCGCTAAACAAGTGCAGAATCTGGAAAAATAAGTAAAATATTTGGAAAAAAAGCAGTCTGACACCCTGGAAATTCCAGAGAGACAAAAATCATTGCAACATGCTGGGGCCTGGCCCAGGCCTACCAACCAATGTTCAACACTGATCAGCACAAAGAGGAGGTTTCTGGATGTGACAGTAAAACAACAGGCACTGTAGATAATTCAACCATGATGACACAGACTGCAGTTACTCCAATCCCCATGACAGGTACTGCAGCTGAACCAGAGAGACAATATGTGACAGAGTCAGTGACCTTGATACACAAGAAGACAAACATATATGCATATACTGAGGTCATCTCATTTAGTAAGGGATGAAGAAGCACAGTCATCACAAGAAGAGGAGGAGAAAGAAGTGGAACCCATAAATGGGGCAATAATCACCTGACCCTTATTCCTGAGTGAGTTACATCAAGGTAGATGTTACAGGTCACACAGGCAAGTAGACCACCACTATTAAACTAATACAATGAATACTTATAATGAATGTGTTGCGTTTTGGTCTTAATATGAGAATAACATTGATAAGACTGATGTTATTGTTTTTGCTAAGTAGTGTTTGTACTAAGTTAATGACTTTTCAGCTTCTTGTGTCCTGCCTACTTAGAAGGTAGGAGGGCCACAAGAAGTTGTGAGGGGAAACAGCTGGGACAGCTAATCCAAACTGGTCAAAAGGATATAGAAATACCATATGGTATCATGTGAAGTATACAAACTAGGGAAAAAGATGGGTGGATGCCACTGCTTGGGAACTGGCTGGCATCAGCTGGTGAATGATGAGAAACTGCATTGTGCATAATTTTGTTTTGTGTATTCTAATCATTTTGCCACCATTATTATAGTAATTATATTCTTTCTTTCATGTCCTTTTAGTTTTCTCACTTTTGCTCTTCTGATTCTTTCCCCCTTCCCACTGACGGTAGGGGGGAGGTATGAGTAAGCAGCTCTGTGGTGCTTATTTGCCATCTGGGGTTAAACCGCAACATTCTAAAAACATTATTATATTTTTTCATTTTCCAGTCTTCTGAAACCTCATTCATTTTTCATGCACCCTCAGAAATAATGGCCAACATTTCTGACATTACTTTAATTAGTTCTTAAAGCAGTAAAAAGTACACATCATCAGGGCCAAAAGATTTGAGCAGATTCATCTTTTTCAAGTATGCTCCAGCTTATTATTTCTCTATTTGGCAGTAAGAATTTGTCAGTGACATCAGCTATGATTATAGTTGAGTATTTCAGGGAATGTTGATGGAAAGACAAGGTAATTTTCCTCTTTTGATAGACTATTGCAACCCCTGGCTTTATTCTTCCTTAAATCTACTTGCAGAATGATTTCTCGGCACTCTTACATGTCACTTTTTAACTGTCTTTTAAGCTGTAAGTTCTGGTGTTGTTCCTGTTTATGTGAGCTACTTTTCTTATCTTTCCAAGTTTCTATCTGACCTAGTTTCCATAGTATGCATGATCTCCTTCATGGTTTAGGTCATTTGATCTCTTAATATACTTCCTGTTCTTCCTCTGTATTTGATTGCCTGCACTTCTGCCCTTAATATTGTCTCTTCAGGAATCAGTTGACTCTCCTTAGCTCATTTTTCACTAGATTTGTTCCTAAGTGTCTTGAGTTTGTTCAAGTCCACCTTTTCTTCTTCCTAAGGACTGTGAATTCTATCACTTCCTACTAGTTAACATCAAATCTAAGGGAACTTCACCATTCACTTTTTTTTTCCATTTTTTGTGTAAAAAAAATTTTCATTCATGCACTCCAGGAACTAATGACTGAACAAAATGATTACTCAGACAAACACATGTTTTGTTAGAAAATTATAGGCTAAGCACAGTAATGTCTGAGGCTACTGCATGTTTTCTCACCAGTAATTAAAAAAGCTACAGCAAAGAATTCCTGCATGATTTTTATATAGATAGGACCTATTTTTTTATGATTTTCAATTATCCATGAAAATTGTATATGAAATTTCTAAGCCCTACGTGTCATTCAGAATTGTTGAGAAAATATCAGCCACTTCTTAGTCTGTGAATGGTCTTCAAGGAATTCTTTACAAACACTATGTAAGCCCACAGCCCTGGATGCCTGAAAATATAATTATCAGCAAAGCCTTTTTTCATCATTATTCTTATGGGCATTGCACAAGCATCAGTAACACATGCAAAGTAAGCATATAATGCTCTCAGATCAGAAGGGTATTTTATTAACGTGCTGCTTTAGTGTAAATCACTACATATTCTGAAGAACTGTTGTGATTTAGAGCACAAGTATTTAATATTATGAGAATCTACTGAAATAAATTAATCATAGCATACCACCTATGTCAAATTGTAAATTTCACGACTGACCACCAGAACATTCCTGGGATAGCATTCTATGTCATTGATATCTAAATATGTCTACCCATGATGTCAATAGTGCTTTCCATAGCAGGATTTCTAAACATAAAAAAAAGGCTCCTCACTCCACTCCTTCTCTGAAATCTCAAATGGTTATGGTTATGGTCTCATTCCATTTAATGACCTTACACTAAGTCAGGCAGTAAAGAACAAGAGACTTGTAAAAACCAGTCCAGCTGAAAATGAAATATAAAACCCTCCTCACAATAAGTGCATTGTCTGAAATCAAATCCAAGTTTCATTTCTGGATAAGTACATTAAAAAAAAAAGCCAGATGAAAATTTTTTAGTGGGGGGAGGGAGTGACAGCTCAATGACTTTGAGATGCCTCTATCAATTTGAATGATGTTGTCACTGCTCTTGAAAAACAGACTGTGTACCAGCAATTTCTTTTGCATTCTGTTCATTAACCAATCAAGATCAGTTTGTGAAACTGAACTGAAATTATGCAGGTTTATGAACTACAAATAAAATATTTATTTCTTACCAAATTCTTCCCAAGTATTCTTTGTTTCCTTTTAAGACTGCTATTTATTGTGCTTTCCGAGAATATGGGAGACTGGTTTCCATCTGAGAAGGTCTGAACACACATACATCCCCTGCAGGTCAGCTACTCAACCACCACACCATGATGTACTCTCACATGTGTGCATGTGAAGATTGGGCATATATCCTTTGGTTTTGCTTTGGTTTTCATAATCTTCTACTAAATCCAGACATCCTACCTTTATGTGAGTGCTATAGCCATCATCCTGGAGAGTCCTTAAATGTTTCATACAAAAACATATCCTGCCCCTCAGGGAAAGTTTAGAAGGACCCAATGACTCCTCTTTGAATATCAGTTACATAACTTAATAGAAAGGTATGATGCAGTTGCTCAGGAACCTCCGGAAGAATGCAACCAGGATCTGACAACTCTAAGTTATGGATGTTGAACATTAAAACAGCTTGAGCTCTGAACAAATCCTCAAATCCTGCTATTAAGTTTTGTTTAAATGCATAAAGCTTTCCTACTCAATTCTACATCTCTGAATTCCTTACACTTGGAGACTGGGCCTGTGCCAGCACTGGTATAGTGATTCAATTAGGTAAACACATTAAATTAAATGTTCTAAATAGGCTTAGCATGTTCCATTTGGAATTAAGGCATAGTTAATCTGTTAATTAATATTAATTATTGAAACAGACTTGAAGTTTAAAACTGCAATGAGATTTATTTTAAACACTCCTTGGCTTTTAGCTGGAATGTGGTTTAGGTTTATGTTTTATTTATTGTCTGACTTAGTTTTAGGTCAATAAGTTTGATGGGATGCCACTTAGCTCTATGTTGTGAGCTTGGAAATTCATCCTATTCCTGGTGCTCCCATGGTCTCTATATGTGGCTTCTGATAATACACTAAACATCCACTTCCCTCTGAACCAAGTAGGAATAGCACTGGAAATATGCCAGTGATGGACAGCTGTTACATGCCAGTATAGAAGCCGAGAAATGTAAGCTTAATTATTGTTGGTTTCTTTTCAACACAGAAATATTGAATTATTCAGTTACAGTTTTGCCAGTTAATGTACAATAATGTGATAAAGCAGACACATTTTGATTCCTTTCATGTTGTGGATTTCTAGTACTTCAAGTACAGCAGTCTTGCCTAGTCAGAGCGGCAGGTTGATACCAAACAGGTATATATAATTAATTGCTTCCTTTCCGCCAATTTCTTTTCATGAAACACATACATGAACAAACAATACAGCTGCCACATTTTCTTATATTCTGTGGCATTTCTCAAAAGTTTCTAAATTGTGTCTTGAGGTGAAATGCTGGCAATGTTTTACTAGTGATCCCTTCTATTTTTTCTGTAATGACAGAATAATTTTTTTGTAAAATCCAAGATCTGCTATTAACTACACTGTAGAATCTGACAAAATGCACTACTCAATGCATTTTGAAAAGTGGAAATTAAAAGTGGAATTTAAACTAGATGTATTAGTTATATAAGCTTCTGACCAGCATTCTGCTGTCTTTAGGCAAATGCTTCCAGCAGCATCTATGCTCTGAGTTGTCTGGAAAGAGGGCATGGGATATATTTGTCTATAATTTGCCTCAGGGCTCCGTCACCTTCAAATAAGGCTTCAAGACAGGCTATTATGACTATTGGTCTTTAAACTCTACATACAGAAAACTGTTTTAACTAATGAACAAAAAATTGCAGAGATCAAAAATACCATCTGTAAATGCTCTAGTCCACTTGGCAGGTTCAGGGTAAGGTAACTTTGAATTACTGGGCAGCCTGTTCCTGTGGAGGTATTTTAAAAATGTGTAGATGTGGCACTTAGGGACATGGTTTGGTGATGCACGTAACAGTGTTAAGTTAGCAGCTGGACTCGATCTTAATGGTCTTTTCTAACCTAAATGATTCTATGATTCTACAACTGAGATATAGTTTGTCATAAATAATCAGTATCAATGACAATTTTTGTAAGAATTATCAGCTTCTCTAACACCATTTTTACTTAGTTTTGCAAACACTGAAGACATTGTAAGCTGCATGGGTGAGTACTACTTTTTAAAGAAGCTGAACTATGCAACCACAGAAAAAAAATAATATAAAAAAAACTCAGGCTGAATCTTAGCAGAGCATGCTGATATTGATGTGCTTCTGAAGCATGAGGAAAGATCAATATTTTTGTGTTAGAATAAGTTTTAATGAGCATCAATTCCTAAAATATCTATTAAGAACTTCAGGATTCTCTTAGCCATTTATCACACTTTCTCTGTGAATATCTAAACTACATTTTCCTGTTTGCATGACACCTGTGTGCTCTGTCTAGCTGCATGAAAGTAAAATCATATTCTCCTGCATGTTGGAAGAGTTGAAAGTGTGCAACAAAAGCAAAACAAGATAAGAATATGGCAAGATGAGAACTGAGTGGCCAAGCTGAACATGTTATGATAAAGGTGAATTCCATAGTCTCATCACTGTCAAAACACATTTCCTGTATCTTGTCTCCAGAGAAATAGATGCCATCCCTGGAAAACCACTACTTTCTATCTTCTGATTAATGCAATGCCATTCAGTACCTACAGATATCGCATTTATCTTCAAACAGAAGCGTGGTTTGTAATATTTAAGTAGAGGAGCCATGAACAGGCTACACTTACACAAGGATGTACAACAAATTCCTCACTTCTCAGGTTTTTGGTTTGCTTTTTTAAGATAATGAAAAACTGTAAATAAATGTAAAGATTAAAACTTAATTACTTTTAAGGTGTTCAGACATTCAAATGCTTCAATCACTACAGGAAGCTTGAAACCTCTTGAAACAGTAACACAGAGCAGACTGCATAACATTTTTACGTAGGTTTTTCCAACTTGAAATTTACCAAAATAACTCTTAGAATGTATATCTTTCACTGCTTTGGTTTCATAAAAAGAATAGGTCTGGATAGTTCTTATTTAGTGTGATCTACAGAAATATATAAAGTTATTCTGAAAAAAAATGTAGTTTTTGTAAAAAAAATCTGTCAAAAGTACTTCGCCAGTTATTCTACCTTCCCTCCTAGGATCATAAGGACTTCTGTTTTGCTTCTTATGGAGAAGCAGGCAGAAAGGCCAGGTTGGTAAATTATGTTTCTTTCACTGTCTACCTCAGTCTTTGATGCTGATTGTGCTTTATAGAGTGATGGGAAGATCACTCGACAGTTCTTCTAAAACTCAAAAATTCTGACTTTTTTAAATGCTTGTTTCTCAGTGGAAGCAGGATCTCTCAGGACATGTTCTCTTAGAAATTGGTAACACCACAGAGGAATCATGTTAACTAAGCAAATAGTATTCAATATTATTACTATAAGCAAGTATTATTCAGTATTAAAAGTTTGGAGACACATGCACATGTACAAAAATGTTATCATAAAGTTATGATGGAAGGAGCACAGTCTTGAAAACCAACAATAAAATCAGAATTGGAAATTTTGAGACTCACTCATTGTGGTGCAAGACTCACAAAAGCATTGACTGAGCCAAATGGAAAACTTTCTATGGGTGTTGGCCATTCAAAGATCTTCTCCTTTGAAGTTTAACAGAAAAAGAGTTATATACTTGAAAGAAGATAAAGGGAGTACGCTGAAACAAAAATAGCCAAAAACTGTCCAGATATAGACAGTGAGGGGTACAAAACTGTTAAAAAGAACCACATATAGATTAATGTGGAAAGCATTTAACAAAGTGGTTAGCTTAAACAATAGATAGTTAAACACATCTGTAAAAGTTCTGATCTTTAGGTTTGTTCATCTTTTACATAACTATACTGTCGATATGTATAAATTCATTGCAAATTTAGTGAGCTTAGTCTTTGACTTCAGTTAAGGTCAACTTTAAAGGCATATTTCACATTATAGAATATTAAGTAATCTTTTTCAGCACGTGTACAGTAAAATTAATTCTCATCCTGCTAATGTTCCTTAATTTACTGATAGTGCTCATTTGAAATTTTCATTCATATTACATAGAATCATAGAATGTTAAGGGTTGGAAGGGACCTTAAAGATCATCTAGTCCCAACTCACCCTACCACGGGCAGGGACACCTCCCAGCAGACCAGGTTGCTCAAGGTCTTATCCACCCTGGCCTTGAAAACTGCCAGGGTTGGGACATTCACAACCTTCTTGGGCAACCTATTCCAGTATCTCACCAACCTCACAGTAAAGAAATTCCTCTTCCTCAGAAGATTACATTTTCTAGAGGGTTAAAAAGCTCATAACAAATGCTTAATGATTATAAAGGTTTCAACACTATCCAGCCCTTGCATACATATGTGAGTTATGTCTAAAAACATATCTACACAGCTGAAGATTCTTACCTGTTCTCATCTTTGTGTTAGAGTGAAATTGTCTCAGTACCCTTCTATAGGTAACCTCAAAGAGTTCTAGTCCTACAGTTACACATGTACAGCCTTCACCTGGTGGTATGGTCTACCAGCACACCCATTTACTGGGGAACAGTGTGAATTCCCTGACTGCACACCCCTTCTGTGGGAGACGTGGTTGCTCCTGCACTGTGTGTACTTCTGCTGCTTCCTATTACCTTCTAATGCACAAGCTGTCAAGGGAGCACCCCATGAGTACCCACACACACCCTGACTTGTGGGTCCTCACTTGCTGCACCCCACTCTAGCTGGATGGAGGATGCTACCAGCACCCCATGGAGAGGCTGCATCATCAGCCCTAGGCAGAGATTGTGATGCCTGTGGGTTGGCAGCCAGCAGTGTCAAACCAGGGGCTCATTGCTGCTCTGCTAACCTCTGCTCTTTTCCATCTGATTACAGATTATCCTGCTTCTTTTATACTGATTTTCAAGCTGTCTCTCTTTTTTTTCCCAAAAGCTCTTTGGCAGTTCCCTGGATAGAGTTTTAGCCAGCTAACAGTAAACTTAAGCAAACTTAGTTACTGAAAAATAAAAGCACAATCAGTTTTGGAGCAAATGCCTCCTCAGGTGGTTTTTCATGTTCTGCACACACCCACTGATCTCATTGATATCACACAAAGGGGAGGGAGAAAAGGCTGCAGAGGTTACTCACATGTAACTGCTCTGTGGTACTGAACTTAATTCAGCCTTAAATTAATATCAGCATCACCATGAATTGAACTTTCCATAAAAGCTCCCTCTAGGAGCAGATCTAGTGCTGGCACAATCTGCAGGGCAGTGCTGTACACAGGGGTGTTTCCTGAACCACGGAAAACTCAGGGAGAGACGAGACACCCCTAGGAACCTGCAGTTCACATTACAGTGGCTGACAAGGCCTGAATGAGGTCAGGAGCAGCAGCAGGCAAGACATAACTATCACCAGCATATAAAAGAAGGCCCTGGGAAGCACTAGCAAGCAGGGTGTGGTGTGTCAGCAAAGACATGGCAAGGTAGTCCACACAAAAGGGCACACAGGAAAGGCACTGAAGTTATGGGCAGTCTGGATTGATGGTCTGAGGCCAATTGTATGATGTCCAACAAGGCGAAGTTCTGGGTCCTGCACTCGGGTCACAACAGCCCCATGCAGTGCTACAGGCTCAGGGAACATTGGCAGCAAAGCTTCACAGCGGAAAACAACTGTTAGTCAACAGCCAGCTGATCATAAGCCAGCAGTGTGCCCAGGGGGCCAAGAGGGCAAATGGCATCCTGGTTCCAAGGAAATGATTTTTCCCCATGTACTTGGCACTGGTGAGGCTACACCTTAAGGACTGGGCCCATCACTACCAGGAGGATATTGAGGTGCTGAAGTGAGTTCAGAGAAGGACAATGGAGCTGTGAAGGGTCTGGAGCACAAGTCTTATGAGGAGCAGCTGAGGGAGCTGCGGTTGTTTAGCCAACAATTGTTTAGCCTGAAGAAAAGGAGTCTCGGGGTGAACCTTAGCACTTTCTACAACTACCCAAAAGGAGGTTGTAGTGAGGTGGAGATCAGACTCTGCTTCCAAGGAAAAAGTGATAGGACAAGAGGAAATGACCTCAAGTTGTGCTAGGGGAGGTTTAGGTTGGATATTAGGAAAATTTCTTCACTGAAGAGGTTGTCAAGCACTGCAACAGATTGCCCAGTGAAGTGGTAGAGTCACCATCCCTGGGGGTATTTAAAATATGCATAGATTTGGCACTTAAGGACATGGTTTAGTGGTGGACTTGGCAGTATTAGGTTAATGGTTGAACTTGATGATCTTAATGGTCTTTTTCAATCTAAATGATTCTATGATTCATTTCTTTTATCTTTTATCCAATGAGGAAAATTCAGCACAGACGGAACATATAACTGTATCTTAGAATGTTCTGCTTTTCCAGTGAATGCATTACCAGAAAATAAGATACGTCTACTTTACTTTTCTGATCTTAAAATACACATTTTATCAAGCTTAAAATTAAATTCCTTCTCACTTTCCAATTAAGGTTATTTGACTGAATATTCTTCTAATGGCTAAGCATAATTTCTTGAGTGCATATTTTTACATGGATGGTTATTTCTCCCTTTTAAGAGAACGATGACATGTTTGAGTATCTGTGGAGTACGGAAAATTGGTGGCCTATAGCTAAAAAGAAAAAGTGGTTTACAACACTACCTACTTTATACCAGATTGAAATAGCAGAAACTTTGAAGAGCAAACAGAAGCATGATAGAGGCAGCAATATCCTAACCTTTCTTTAACTATTTATTCATGAAAGGCATTTGACTGTCAAGTTTATAATTCTGTGTTGATACTACTTTTGGAATTTGCATTAAATGACATTTTGATTATAGTATTCAAATGCACGTGCCCTTAAAACTTTGCCATTTATTTTGTATGCAAAAATCTTCCAGCTAAATGTCCCCATTTCCATTTTGCTCTGGATTCCACTGAGACTATGTAGGAAAGAATAGCTAAGTTTCTTCTCCCCTCAAAAATCTTGTCAGGTAAAAAAAATCAAACTGTAACATTATGCGCCAGCTGCTTGATTCTTAGCTCAAATTATAGTCTTGACCAAATAAAATATTTTTCTTTTGACAAAATTAGACACCTTTTTTTGTGTTTGAAAGCTATCTTTGTCCCTAATAATCCAGGAAAGCTGCTAGGTTGACATACTTACACAAAGCAAGTGTGTGTACCTATTATGTAAATTCTCTGACCATGCCTTTGAGCCATAACCTTTTGAAACTGTTGGGAGTTTCAACCCAAACAATTAAATACATTCAGTGAGGGAATGAAAATTACTAATGATATTAAACCAGCAACAGGGATATGACCTCAAGAAGTTCTTAAGTTAGAAAGTGCTTGCATGTGCACAACTGGGACTTGCAAAACTATTACTATGCAATTGCCCTGTCTCCTCTTTCCTTAGGCATCCGCCAGTGACCACTGTCAGTGATAAAAATGTCAGAATGATCATCTGTGTGAGCAGAATTAAGCATGTGTTTATATTAAGCCTTGCTACACATTATATTTTTCCTTGAGCCATGTGGAGCACATTTTGCTTCCACTGAAATTACTCTTTGCAATTAGAAAACAAGATCAGATTATAACATCTGAATTTATATTTTGTAAAATGTTTTATATCTGCCATGAGCTGGCATCTACCAGTTTGCATTCTTCAGTCAGCCCAAAAGTTCACTGTAGCAGACAAAAGCAAAATGTAAACCAGAACTATGTTTGCCAAAGTCATGAGGAGCCCATGGGGCACAGATGATGAAAATTAAGATTTAAAAGCATGCCCAAGATGCCCATTAAGTTTTAACACATATCTTTTTCCCCACTTGAATCTAAAAGCAGTGTTTCAAAAGCATATGGTGAATATTGTATTTAAAGATTAAATCAAAGTTCTTGGCAACAAAGTGTTACCTCGAACAGAGAATATTACAGGGTTTGCTACTCTAAAGTTTTGAGAATTTTCCAGTTGCTGGAAAGTAGCACAGAATGTAAATATATATCTGAAAAATGAGCAAATCTATCATCAGTCTTAATCATCTGCCTAAACTCTTGTCTAGACCTGGATTAGACTGTCCACTGTCTTTCAAAATCCAGTCCATCACGTGGATAAGACATGATCCTCTAATGAGCTGTGCTGAGGCACACATCTTCCTGCCTTCTCAGAGTGCAGGAAGGGAAACATGAGTTTACCTTGGGTGTACCACACAAAGGTAGTTGTACAAAATCGCAAAATAATATAACATTATTA
>NW_008689020.1:330-770 GCF_000695815.1 Acanthisitta chloris | reverse complement strand
CCTGCCCCTCACAGCCCCCTTACCCTTTGCAGGACCGAATGGTGCTCCTGGTCATGGGAAACATCATCAACTGGTCGCTGTAAGTGCTGGGCATGTGCCAGATCCCACCTTGCTTCTCCCCGTCGCTGCTGCCACCCCGTCCCCGTGGCACGGCCCCCCGGCTGCTGTCCCTGTGCTGGGGCTGGGCTGAGGACAGCCAGCTCGTGACAGCTGTGAGCCCAGCATGACACACCTCCCTGCAGCTGTGGCACCCCATGTGCTGTCCCCACGTGCTGGCTGATCTCCCAGGGGCTGCCAGCATGCCTTGGGCAGGGTGGGCACACGGGCTGCACTGACCCCACTGCCTGTCTCTGCTCCCCAGAGCTGCCTACGGCCTCATTGTCCGCCCCAATGACTTCGCTTCCTACCTGCTGGCCATCGGCATCTGCAACCTCCTCCTC
>NW_008689020.1:0-252 GCF_000695815.1 Acanthisitta chloris | reverse complement strand
TGCTGCCAGCTCCTGCCCACACGGTGACCCTGGCCTCTCCCGCAGCTCCGTAGCGGCGAGCGCATCAAGCTCATCCCCCTGCTCTGCATCATCGGCACCTCCGTGGTCTGGGGCTTTGCCCTCTTCTTCTTCTTCCAGGGCCTCAGCACCTGGCAGGTGAGCAGGAGGGTGGCACAGGCAGCAGGGTGGGCATGGTGGTGGCAGGTCAGCATGGTGAGACTGACCCTCTCCCCCACAGAAAACACCAGCTGA
>NW_008689019.1:1123-7745 GCF_000695815.1 Acanthisitta chloris | reverse complement strand
GTGGGACTCGGATGTTCCCCGTGGGATATGGTTGCTCCCCAAGGGACCTTGATGTTCCCCATGGGATGTGAATGTTCCCTGTGGGACCTGGATCTTCCCCATGGGATGCTCCAGCGCTGGGAAAGATCCCAGCACCGGTGGCTGCTGCACCTTGCTTGGCTTTTTCCCACTGTCCCCAAGGAGAAGGTGCTGTCCCCACCTGTGTCCCCCCCAGCTCCTCCTCACCGGGGCCAAACCAGTTCTATCCCAGTGGGAAAAGAGGCACTTTGCAGCGCTTGGATTCGGGAAAGTGGCTGGACTTGGCCCTGCTCCAGCTCTCAGAGCTGCTGCTTTGGCTCAGGCACAGCTACTGTTCCTCCTTGTCCTGCTCCTTTGCCGAGGATCCCTCGGGGGTCTGAGCATCCCTGGGGGGTCAGTGACCCCAGTGGCTGTGTCCCTGCTCCCTCGGCTCATCCCGTGTCCCCTCTTGCTCTGCTTCCCACTCCTGTGGCTCCAGAGCTCTCCACCTTGGGGTGCTGAGCCACAGGTTTCCCACCTGTCTGAGCATCCCAATCCCTCATCTGGCCCCCAGGCAGGATCAGATCCAGGTGCTCCATGGGGAGAGGATTCCTGGAACCACAGTGAGCAGAGCAGATCGGAGCATCCACTGGGAATATCAGGGAGAAGGGGAACCCCCTCCAGCCCGGTGTACACCCGAGGGCTGCCAAGGGCTGGGCTGCAGCCAAGGGGAAAATTGGAGCAGGGAACAAGCTGCAGTGATAACGGAGAGTTGGGAGATGCCAGGAGACAGTGGAGCTGAGCCCTGTGCTGTGGGGGAGAACGGGAGGCTGGGAATTAGCTGGAGGGAGTAGCTGTGTGTGTGTCCATCAGAAAGGCTTGGGAATTCTTGGGAAAACTGCTGCTGAGAGCTCAGCCCTGGGCTCAGCCAGGATTTACACGGAGACACATGGCGAAGAGGCACTGCTGGGGTGGAGCTGTGTCCAGGCAGGATGGACAAGCTGGAACACTGGAGAGGGAATGATAGAGCCACCCCATGGCACAGGGATAACACCTGGTGTGGAGGTGCACAAGATTTGGCACAACCAGGAGCAAGGAGAGAGGCCAAAGTATCATCCAGCGACAAGCCAAAAACGTGGGAAAGCCTGGGATGAGATGGGACAATTTCTATTTCCATGGGAGGAAAATCCCTGAGGTCTGCAACAAAACGAGGGAAGCAGTGGCTCATTCCTGCAGCTCCAGTGATCTCTGCAGCTCCAGGGTTGCTGGGATTTGCTGGATGTGGAGCCCGAGGGTCTGTCTCCCTCCTGTCGCCTTTCTGCGCCGTTCGATGAAATCCATGCAGGAATTTGGGTCAAATCCAGGGAAGGAGCTGCTGCCCTCAGCTGGCTCCATGCTCTGGGAAGGCTCATAGCCAGGGAAGCCACTGGGATGGCTCAGGGGGGTCATTCCAAGCCTGCCCAGACCCACAGTTTGTTCTCCATAGTTCTGTCTGCACAGGGAATTCCTTAAAAAATCTTGGAGTGCTTTTAGTTGACCCCCCCAAGGTGTCTCCAGCCCCCTCAGCTTTTTTGGGGGGGCACAGTGTGGCTGACCCTCATCTCTGCCCTCTCCCAGGTGTCCTGCTCACAGCCTGCCATGCCATGGAGAACACCACAGCAGCCTGGAATGGTGAGTTTTCCAGTGGGAATTGTGGGGTGTTCTCATTGCCAGCCTGCCTGGGATCAGCCAGATGGATCCTCCCAGGTGGGATCCTGCCCCTGCAAGGACTTGATCCCCAAGGGAAAACCAGGAATGGGGCTGTGTGATAGGTGTTGTCCATGCACCTTGTGTGGAGGGGGGCAAAATTCCTGCAAATTCCCAGTGCACGGCCACTGGGAAGTGTGATCCCAATGGGAAGCTGCTGGTGCCTGACACCAGCTCCTGGTGGCACCGGGAGATAAATTGACTCATTCATGGAAGGGGCACAAAGAGCTGTGGCAGCACAGAGCCCTTCAGGCTGTCCTGGGAAGGGCTGTGTGCAGGCAGGAATGGGAAACCCTTTCCTTTGGGGCTGGAAAACCCTTTCATTTGGGGCTGGGAAAACCCTTTCCTTTGGTCTGGAACCACCTCCCTTTTGGGGCTGGGAAAACCTCCTTTTGGGGGCTGGAAACCCTTTCCTTTGGGGCTGGAAAACCCTTTCCTTTGGGGCTGGGAAAACTTCCCTTTTTGGGACTGGGAAAACCTCCCTTTTTGGGACTGGGAAACCCTTCTTTTGGGGCTGGAAACTCTTTCCTTTGGGGCTGGAACCACCTCCCTTTTGGGGCTGGGAGAACCTCCTTTTTGGGACTGGGAAAACCTCCTTTTAGGGGCTGGGAAAACTTCCCTTTGTGTCTGGGAAATGAGATGGTTCAATGGCATTGCTTGGGAAGCATGAAGGGGAATGGTGCTAGGAGTCCTTGGAGCAAATCCCTGTGGCTGGGCAGGCACTGGCACCCTGAGGATTCTGGCAACCCCTTTCCTGATGGATGTGTGCCCAACCTCCTTTTGGGACTGGGAAACTTCCTTTTGGGGCTGGAAAAATGGGATGATTCAATGGCATCATTGGAGAAAGTGATGCCAGGAGGCTTCAGAGCACCCTGAGGATGTTGGCAGTGCCTTTCCCGATGGATTCATGCCCATATGGGGAGCTGGAGGGCAGGGGCTGCTCCGAGGGGACACCACAGGGACAGGGATGGATCGGGAAGGAGGAGGAGGAGGAGGAGGAGGTTGCTGCAATGTGGCCAACAGCTGTGAGTGCCGAGGCTGAACGTGAGCCAGGACAGCCTGGGAATCAGCCCTGGAGCTGACACCATCCCTGCTGGTGCTGGGGGGCTTGGATCCCAGGATGGGGGGCTCAGATCCCAGGATAGGGTGCTTGGATCCCAGGATGGAAGGCTCAGAGCCAAGGATGAGGCACATAGCAGGCACAGATTCAGCTTTGTGGGTGAAATCCCCCCCAAAAAAGGATGTTTTGGTGGGATATTCCAGCTGGAGGCAGGAGTTTGGTCCCTCCTGGGATAGATCCATCCCTAGAGATGGAGGTGTTGGGATTTCCCTGGCAAGGCACAGATTTTGGCAGCGATTCCCACTGGGAACTCCAAACTGCAGCTCCTCACAGATGCTGCCACCAGCTCCAGCACCTCCAAACTTCCCCCATGCCTCTTCCCACTGGAATTTGGGAACAATCCCCTTCCGAGCCATCCTGCTCCATCATTCCTTGCTTAGCCTCCCCATGGACCCGGAAGCATTTCCACATCCATGGGTTTAATTACCCTGTGCTGCCATAAATTCACAGCACAGGAACTTGAGGTGGCTTTGAAACGACAGCGATCGGATGTGCTTTATTCCCGGGATAATCCCGACGCAGGATATTTGTTTCCCGTGGCTGCTGCGGAGGATAATTCAAACCAGCATTGGGATGTAATGGGAAACAGGATCCAGCAAAGCCACTGGATCTGTCGGAGCTGCCACCAGTTCTGACGCTGTTTAACTCTCTCCTCCTCTGCTTTAAGCTCTTTAGGAAATTCCTTGAGGATTATTTTGGTGCTGGGTTAAGTAGGGCCTGTCTGGGCTCCTTTGGGTGCTCTCTATCCCATGTGGGGATCCCAAAAATAAAGCCATCCAGCCCCAAGGCAGAGCTGCTGAGCCTGGGTAGGTGCTGGCTGGGCAGAATTCCCAAAAAACAGTTTTCTCCCTGTTTTTCCCACAGCTCCAGGAGCACCAGTGGCAGCAGCAGTGAGGTCTCACTTCAACGACTGTCCCGACTCCCACAGCCAGTTCTGCTTCCATGGCACCTGCAGGTTCCTGGTGCAGGAGGACAAACCTGCGTGTGTGTAAGTGCTGGGAAAACGTCCAGGATGCAGCTCCTGGTGCATCCTTGGTGTCTTCCCTTTGCTGTGCCGTGGGGATCCCAAAAAAAAACAGGCTGAGCCTGGTTCTGCTCAGCTCCCTGAGTCCTGCACACTCCAGTGTCCATTCCCTGGGTCCCCTCCCTGAGCTGGTTCCAGGGCTGACTCCAATGTCCATTCCCTGTGTCCTTTTTCCCGGGCTGATTTAAAAAAAAACAGGCTGAGCCTGGTTCTGCTCAGCTCCCTGAGTCCTGCACACTCCAGTGTCCATTCCCTGGGTCCCCTCCCTGAGCTGGTTCCAGGGCTGACTCCAATGTCCATTCCCTGTGTCCTTTTTCCCGGGCTGATTTCAGGGCTGACTCCAATGTCCATTCCCTGTGTCCTTTCTCCAAGTGGCTCCTCAGTCCTGGAGTTGACTCCCATACCCATCCTGTGTATTCCTTGTCCAAGTGGGTCCCAGGGCTGACTCTGATGTCCATCCTATATGTCCTTGGGGCTGACTCCAGTGTCCATCCCGTGTGTCCCTGTTCCCAGGGTTGACTCCAGTGTCCATCCCCTGTGTCCCTGTTCCTGGGGCTGCCTCCAAATTCCATCCCCTGTGTCCCTGTTCCCGGGGCTGACTCCAGTGTCCATCCCCTGTGTCCCTGTTCCTGGGGCTGCCTCCAAATTCCATCCCCTGTGTCCCTGTTCCCGGGGCTGACTCCAGTGTCCATCCCCTGTGTCCCTGTTCCTGGGGCTGCCTCCAAATTCCATCCCCTGTGTCCCTGTTCCCGGGGCTGACTCCAGTGTCCATCCCCTGTGTCCCTGTTCCTGGGGCTGCCTCCAAATTCCATCCCCTGTGTCCCTGTTCCCGGGGCTGACTCCAGTGTCCATCCCCTGTGTCCCTGTTCCTGGGGCTGCCTCCAAATTCCATCCCCTGTGTCCCTGTTCCCGGGGCTGACTCCAGTGTCCATCCCCTGTGTCCCTGTTCCTGGGGCTGCCTCCAAATTCCATCCCCTGTGTCCCTGTTCCCGGGGCTGACTCCAGTGTCCATCCCCTGTGTCCCTGTTCCTGGGGCTGCCTCCAAATTCCATCCCCTGTGTCCCTGTTCCCGGGGCTGACTCCAGTGTCCATCCCCTGTGTCCCTGTTCCTGGGGCTGCCTCCAAATTCCATCCCCTGTGTCCCTGTTCCCGGGGCTGACTCCAGTGTCCATCCCCTGTGTCCCTGTTCCTGGGGCTGCCTCCAAATTCCATCCCCTGTGTCCCTGTTCCCGGGGCTGACTCCAGTGTCCATCCCCTGTGTCCCTGTTCCCAGGGCTGACTCCAAATTCCATCCCCTGTGTCCCTGTTCCCGGGGCTGACTCCAGTGTCCATCCCCTGTGTCCCTGTTCCCAGGGCTGACTCCAAATTCCATCCCCTGTGTCCCTGTTCCCGGGGCTGACTCCAGTGTCCATCCCCTGTGTCCCTGTTCCTGGGGCTGCCTCCAAATTCCATCCCCTGTGTCCCTGTTCCCGGGGCTGACTCCAGTGTCCATCCCCTGTGTCCCTGTTCCTGGGGCTGCCTCCAAATTCCATCCCCTGTGTCCCTGTTCCCGGGGCTGACTCCAGTGTCCATCCCCTGTGTCCCTGTTCCTGGGGCTGCCTCCAAATTCCATCCCCTGTTTCCCTGTTCCCGGGGCTGACCGGGTGTCCCTCCGTGTGTCCCTGTTCCCGTGTCTGACCCGTGCCCCGTGCGGCGCAGGTGCCACTCGGGGTACGTGGGCACGCGCTGTGAGCACGCTGACCTCCTGGCCGTGGTGGCAGCCAACCAGAAGAAGCAAACGATCACAGCTCTGGTGGTGGTGGCCGTGGTGGCCTCAGTGCTGCTCATCATCGTCTGCGTCCTCATCCAGTAAGTACCCAGAGCTGGGAGCTTGGCACCCCTGGGTGCCCGAGGAGCATCCCTAGGACCCCCCATTTCACTGCCCCTTCCCTGCCCTTCCAGCTGCTGTCGGCTGCGGAAGCGATGCCCGTGGTGCCGGGAGCCTGGAGGTGGCCAGGAGAAACCAGGGGGGCTCCTGAAGGGTGGCACCTCCTGCTGCCACGCCGAGACAGGTAAGGAGACACCTGAAAGGTGGCACCTGGTGCCATGCTGAGATAGGGAAGGGACTGAGGTCACCTCCTGGTGCCACCCTGAGACAGGGAAGGGACTGGAGATTCCTCCTGGTGCCATCCTGAGACAGAAAAGGGACATGGGGACACCTCCTGGTGCCACCCTGAGACAGGGAAGGGACTGGAGATTCCTCCTGGTGCCATGCCAAGACAGGGAAGGGACTGGAGACAACTTCTGTTGCCACACTGAGACAGGTAAGGGGCAAGGGGACACCTGAAAGGTGGCACCTGGTGCCACCCTGAGACAGGGAAGGGACATGGGGAACTCTTGGTGCCATGCCAAGACAGGGAAGGGACATGGGGAACTCCTGGTGCCATGCCAAAACAGAGAACAGACTGGGGTCACCTCCTGGTGCCACACCGAGACAGGTAAGGGGCGAGGGGACACCTGAAAGGTGGCACCTGGTGCCACCCTGAGACAGGGAAGGGACATGGGGAACTCTTGGTGCCATGCCAAGACAGGGAAGGGACATGGGGAACTCCTGGTGCCATGCCAAAACAGAGAACAGACTGGGGTCACCTCCTGGTGCCACACCGAGACAGGTAAGGGGCGAGGGGACACCTGAAAGGTGGCACCTGGTGCCACCCTGAGACAGGGAAGGGACTGGAGATTCCTCCTGGTGCCAT
>NW_008689019.1:0-782 GCF_000695815.1 Acanthisitta chloris | reverse complement strand
GGAAGGCAGCGACCCTCGGCGGCGCCGGCAGAGCTGAGCCCCCACTTGGCTTCTCCTTGGCTTTTTTTTTTTCTGGGGTGGCTTTCCCTGGTTTCTCTTTTCCTCTCCCAGATGATTGTTTGAAACCAGAACCCCGACAGGATGGGGCTTTATTTTTCTACAGAGACAACCTCGGTCTGTGCTCATTTTGGGGACAAATATGAGCTTTTTATTAATAATCCAATGAACCTTAATCCTAGGAAACCTCCTTGGGCTGGAGCTCCAACCTCCAGCACAGCCTTAACCCTCCCTGTAGTCCTTATCATAACCAACCCGGAGCTTTTTCCTTTGGTTTTGGGTTATTTTTGGTTTGGTTTTCTTTTTTTTTTTTTTTTTTTAAGTCATGGTTACTCTCATGTCTTCTGTATATGTTGCACTGAAGGTTAATATTTAATGTTTTAATTTATTTTGCGTGGTTTAAATTAATTTTGATTCCTATAAATATGTTCTTGTGATCAACTGGTCTTTTTTTTTTTTTTTTCTTCACCCCTTAATACCTGGATTAGAGTTATTTAAGTGATATAAAAAAGACTTTTTTTTCAGAAAACTTGTGGTTTGGGGCTTTTTTTTTTTTTTTGGAGGGATCTTTGGGATGGAGACAGAGAGTCAGGGCTGGGTGGGAGGAGACTTGGGGTGTCCTGGTGGTGAGTTCAGTCCAATTTCAGCCCAAAATGGGAAGGAAAGAGGGAGTTGTCCATGGGGTTGATCCCATTCCCTGCTTGAGGAGTGGGATTGCTCCGCAC
>NW_008689018.1:1967-2203 GCF_000695815.1 Acanthisitta chloris | reverse complement strand
TCTTGGGGTCCCTTTGGGGGGTGTCCCCCCCAGTCACGGATGGGGATGAGGTTGAGGCCCATGAGGACCCCCCAATTCTCTGGGGGTCCCCCAGGATCCCCCCCAATCTCTGGGGTTGCTTTGGGGGGTGTGTCCCCCCCATTCTGCCATAGAAACCAGTTTGATGTTCTCCCTCTGGAGAACCTCAACCCTGCCCGAGTCTCTGGGGTCCCCCAGCAGGACCCCCCAATTTTGGG
>NW_008689018.1:263-1890 GCF_000695815.1 Acanthisitta chloris | reverse complement strand
TCTCCCTCTCAAGGGCCTCAAATCCCTCTCCAAGGGCCTCAGCCCTCTCCGTCCCTCTGGAATTTGGGGGTCCCCCAGCACCTCCCTCACCTCAGGGGTCTCCCCACATCCTGGGGGTCCCTTTTGGGGGTCATCCATCCCAATCTCCACTCCCTGATGGACACCAATGGGATGTTCTCCCTTAAAATCCTCCAAGGACCTCAACCCTCTCCATCCCCCTGGAATCTGGGGGATCCCCCCAATCTCTGGGGTCCCTTTTAGGGTCTCCCCCAGCCTCTTCCCCACTCACCCATGGACATCAACTCGATGTTCTCTCCCTCAAGCACCTCAAACCCCCCAAAAACCTCAACTCTCCCCACCACTCTGCTCTCCATGAGGTCCCCCCACCACTTTGGGGGTCTCCTCACTTTTTTAGGGTCTCCTCCAGCCCCTTCCTCACTCACTTATAGTCACCCACTTCACGTTATCCCCCTCAAAAGCCTCAAGGCCCCCCAAGACCCTCAAACCTTTCCATCTCTCTCACATCAAGGCCCCTCCCACCCCTCTCTCCCCACCTCGGGGGTCTCCAAACCCCTTTTAGGGTCTCCCCCACTCACTGATCGACACCAACTTGATGTTGTCCCTCTCAAGAGCCTCAAACCCCCCAAGAACCTCAAGCCTCTCCACGTCTCTCACACTGAGGGTTCCCCCACTTGGGGGTCCCACTCAAGCCCCCTCTCTCACATCAAGGCCCCTCCCACCCCTCTCTCCCCACCTCGGGGGTCTCCAAACCCCTTTTAGGGTCTCCCCCACTCACTGATCGACACCAACTTGATGTTGTCCCTCTCAAGAGCCTCAAACCCCCCAAGAACCTCAAGCCTCTCCACGTCTCTCACACTGAGGGTTCCCCCACTTGGGGGTCCCACTCAAGCCCCCCAAACCCCTTTCGGGTCTCCCCTTTTTTCTCACTCCTGGACACCAACTTGATCTTCTCCTTCTCAAGGACCTCAACCCTCTCCATCTCTCCCCCGTGGAGGAGACACCTCTTGGGGATCCTATTCATGCCCCCCAACCCCCTTTTGGGGGTCTCCTCACTCACTCCTGGACATCAAGTTGAAGTTCTCCTTCTCCTCAACTCCCTCCAAGAACATCAGACCTCTCCGTCTCTCTCCCACGGAGGAGACACCTCTTGGGGGTCTCTCCCATGACCCCCAAACCCCTTCTGGGGTCTCTCCACTCATTGCTGGACACCAACTTGATCTTCTCCCCCCAAGAACCTCAACCCTCTTCATCTCCCCCATCTCAGAGCTCCCGTTGGGGGTCCCACCCACTCTCCCAACTCCCTTTTTATTTTTTTGGGGGGTCTCCCCCCACTCACTGATGGACACCAACTTGATGTTCTCCTTCTCAAGGACCTCAAAGCCCCCAAGAACCTCAACCCTCTCCATCTCAGAACTCCCATCGGGGGTCCCACCCACTCCCCCCAACCCCCTTTTACATTTTTTTGGGAGTCTCCCTCCACTCACCGATGGACACCAACTTGCTGTTCTCCCCCTCAAAGACCTCATCCCTCCCCAAGAACCTCATCCCCCTCCATCTCTCATCTCGTAGCTCCCCCGTCGGGGGTGCCACCCACTCCCCCCAACCC
>NW_008689018.1:0-216 GCF_000695815.1 Acanthisitta chloris | reverse complement strand
TGTTCTCCCTCTCGAGGAACTCGAGGGCGACCGAGACGTTCTCGAGCTGCATCTGGCGGAAGGTCGGGCGCGCGTTGTACTTGCGGCCCATCTGCTTCTGGCTGAGCACCTCGAGCAGCGCGATCAGCCTGAGCCCGTCGCCCAGGTCGGTCTGCAGGTTGCCCACTCTCTTCTGCACGCACTTGAGGTGCTCGTTGCACCAGCGCGTGAAGGTGT
>NW_008689017.1:57273-90997 GCF_000695815.1 Acanthisitta chloris | reverse complement strand
CTGCAGTGACGGGCTCCACCTTGCCCGCGTGTTTAACTGAGTTTATTACGTTGTTATCGTTGCTCTTACGGTAGTGTTATTGCCATCACAAGGGTGAACTGTGTGTTTCTGTGTTCCCGAGGTGCAGCCAGAGCTCCTCGGGGCCAGCCCTGGGGTTTCTGAAAGGGGATGGTGTTCACGCAGGGCTCAGAGCCTCCAGCTCAGCCACTGTGTGTAACATCCCACCTCCTCCCACAGGGCTGTCAGGCTCACTTATATTTAGCGCTGATAAATACGTGCAAATCGCCATCAGAAAATGGCATGAATATGCTAACAGCACCCGACTGCCTCAAAGAGGAGAACCTCACCCCAAGAGTTGCATTGGTGGGCACTGTGTTGTTGCTCAGGCAAGTTCAAAGCACGGCATCAGTTAGTTGTTTTTATGTGTATTAGTTCATAAATAAATTCCCAGGATCAGACACAAACTCAGCATTTGTGTGCAAAGACAGAAATGTTTCATTAGGTCCCTGCTTAAAGGCATCTCCTGGTCAAATGCTTCTGTGACTTTTTAAGTATCTGCTTTCTTTTCCATCAGTATTTGTGCCGTTTTGTAAAGGTATTGAGGTTGTCCTTGTGCTTGAGGTTTTTCTTAGCTGACTTATCCACAGCTCCAATATACTTCAGCCAACACTCACAGATCTATAGAGGAAAATAACAATTGTGAAAGTGCCTTGCTGCGCTGTTTTGTACGTGTTCTGCTTTGTGGAGCTGAACTTGACAATTCTGGATAGGTGTATGTATCAAAGCTGCTGGCTTTTGTGAAGCACTTAATTTTTTAAGGCTTGATCATTTATTTGTTCTCTGAAGGGCTGGTTGGTATCTTACCTCTTCTTGAGCACTTGAAGCACACTTCAAGTAAAAGTCACTGATTTTTGAAACCAGAAGTCTTGAGCTTCGACTTTACGTCTTTCTTCCAATATAACTATATTATCTAAATTATGATTACATTTTTTTCTTTCACAGAGGTTTTTGAGAAGAATCTGATGGTGAGGAGAGGTTAAGAAGACTCAGGATGACGACAACAGTAGCGACAGATTACGACAACATTGAAATCCAACAGCAGTACAGCGATGTCAACAACCGCTGGGATGTGGATGACTGGGACAATGAGAACAGCTCTGCTCGGCTGTTTGAACGCTCCCGCATCAAGGCCTTGGCTGGTAAGCACTGACCACAGCAGCAGAGATTTCATAACACTGCTTTATTTTACTTAGAAGGGTTTACTGACTGTTTCTCACCTCATCAGTCTCAGCAGATATTAACCATTTCGGCTGTATTCAAATTGTTTTGATTATGTTTCTGTGATAGGTATAATGACGTTGTTCCCAGATTTGGGAAAAAAAAAAATCAGAGAGAACATATCAGATAACAAAAATCTGATAAAAATCAGGTAACAAAACCCTGCTTCAAAATATCTTCATTTGGAGGTGTGCTAAACATCCCACTTGTCCTGGAAAGGAATGTGGTAGGTGGAGGTAGTTGTCATGTAGCAATGAATGATGAAACTGCACATTTTTTCTGAACTACCTGCTGAATTCCACTCATCGGCAGAGAAATGAAATTGGATTGGACCTTTTTTTGTTTCAAGCATTTGATTGTTACACAATAAAGGCTGTACATTAACCACATTTGTTTATGCAGCAAAGAGATTATGTCATGTTCTCTCAGCTCTGAGGCACTGCCCTGCAGAACAATTTTTATGCGTTCTGTAAATGATTTCCTGACTTCTGTGGTGGCATGCCCACATTTCTGACCTCTGAACAAAATGCCTCAGCAGTGTGGAACAACCAGAGAAAACAGCTTAAAGTATGCTGAGCTTTCTTCTAGTGAAATTTTAGCTACAAGGACTGTTTCAAACCCAGCACTTGATGAGGTGTTGGAGCAGGTTTATTAAATCAGCTGCACTGAGACAGGTATCAGCTGTTCCATTTGTGATTCCGATGAGGCTGGCTCCAGAGCACAGTGTGCCCTCTCTCCTCTTGATTCCTGGATGAGATGCAGGGCACCTTTACATGTCAGGCACAGGGCAGGATCAGGTTTGGAGGCAAGCAACAGGGAAATAGGGTAGTTCATGCAGGTGGGCAAAGAGCAGATCATGTAACTCTTCCCGAGGATAGTAATGGTATCGACTTAATGGAACTGCTCACAGAGAGGATGTGTGTTGAATTTTGCAGTCTTTAATTACAGCAGTTCCCATCAAAGTGTGCATCTGGAATGAATGCCTGACCTGAACGAGGCTGTGCTCAGTGAGGTCTGAAACAGCCTGTCTGGTACCTATGGTGGTAGACAAGAAGAATCTCAACTTGGGTTGTTTGATTTCAATAGCTTAATCTTGCTTGGGAAGAAACTGTGTTTTCCTCTTGCCACATTAGTGGTTGTAGGTAATATTCTATTCCTTGGGTGGGAAGTGCTTTGGGTACAAAGCTCATGATCTACATTTGGGTCCCAGATCTCACCTTACTGCGGTGGGTTGTTCCACTTACTTTTATAGCAAGAAGAGCTCCCCACCTGAGTAATGAATAATAAACATGAAACTCCTATTTCAAGGAGAAGTAATGTAAGGAAAGGACTTAAATTATTTAGAGAGCCTAAAGCAAACACCAATGTAAAAGCAAACAATTTTTCTGAAGGTTTGATTCAGAGGCATATTTAAACCTTTTCCCACAGTATGGTGTATTTATTTTCCTTCTTAATAAGCATTACTCATAGTTATTTTAATTTGATACATTGTCATACCTGTAATTCTCTGCAGTTGGTGCTCAGAATGCTGTGTGCTGCCAAAACTTGGCTTAGCATCCTGCACTGCTGCAGCACTGCTTGAAAGCCTAATCATGATGCAGGACGAGGGGGAGTGAAGAGAGGTTTGTGTTGCAAATCCAAGGTTATAGGTAAAGGCTGTGCTGTGGTACTCCTGGCACTGTTCAATACTTATTTTCAGATATGCTGTGTGCTGGGTAATCTTTTCTTGCATCCCCCCAGAAAGGGACTTGAAGGTTTTCAGCAGCTGCAGCCTGGAGCTGGGCTGGCAATAATCTCTGTCATTGTCCTCTTTCATGGAGACAGGCTCTCTCTGGAAAGGTGTACTCTGATTCAGCTGCCTGTCATGGGATTGGGCACAGTAATGGCTGTGTGAAAGCCTGTGGCTGGTGGTGCACACAGTCATGCTGGCGCATGTCAAGAGGATCTTCTGGGCTCTGCAGCCCCTGCATTGGACTGACCATTGCACCATCACTTTCCTTTGGGTGAATGTCATCACTCCCTGAAGCAGAAGTAGTTGTGTTCCACCTTTAGGGTCTGAATTTACTGATGAAACCCCAGTTTGACTCAGATGGGCACTGGCTCTTCGTGAGCACAAGCATCTTCCCACATCTCCAAGACTGGCCACCTGCTGACAACAGCATTTCTCTTTTCAGAGGTCTTTCCTAGATCAGTTGTATACAAAGGCTGTGGCTGTCCCCCCCTTGCAGTGTGTCAGTGACAAGATAAAAGACTATCTACATCTTGCAGTTTATGAAACACTTGTGCATTGTTGTCCCCTTGTCCTACTGTGAAAGGTTTCAGACTAACACAAGAGGCACTGGTTCTTTAAGTGCCTCTTTGGTGAAACTTCTATCTTGTGTTCATTCTAGTTTACTGTAATTGAAGTGAAACTTACCCCCTTGAAGGTGAAGTAAGGTAGAGAGTTAGTAGGTGAAAAGCAAGGTCTGGAGCTGGAGCCTGATACTCTGTTCTAGAAAGAATCATGATGACTTCACATTCCATTGGGATGTTGAAATATTTAAACAGCAAAGCAGGAGATGGTGGTCAGAGGAATCCGTGATCAGAAAAAATGCTCTGGAGAGAAGCTCAGTTAAAGCAGGTCTGATATAATAGTAGCAGAAAAACACTGTTGTCATCACAGCAGCTGATGATGGATGTTATTAAAGTGGTCTGTGTACTGTGAAAACCAGAGTGTGCTGCTGGGTTGTTTTGGTTTAAAATCAACACACCATCTAGGAACTCCACTTTCAATCAGGATCTAGATTTGAAGGGATATGCAACCAGATTGGTTGCCATCCATGTTGAACCAGCTTACTCTGCAACTGATATGAGAAGAAGGTAACTGATCCCTCCTTCACCAAGTAAGATATCCCACTGTAGGAAATCATCTTTCACCTGTCCTTGCTCTCTGTGGTTCTTTGGAAGGTCTTGCTGGAAGACCAGGTAATTCTACCTGCTCTGTAGGAGCCAAAAAGATATCATGTTTGTGCAAGATTCTTCATTCACAAATCCTCAGGTGTTGGATTTCGTCTGTCAAGGGCCATTAGCTAACAAGATTTGTTGTGCAGCTCCTTGGTGCATTGAGCTCCTAGAAAAGCCTGAAGAAGCAATTTGGTTGTTCAGCAGAATTGTTCACACTCAGCTTGGGACTGTGACTTTCAGGGGTATCATACTTGCTCCCTCAGGTGCTGTTTTCAGGTAGTTTGAGAATTGTCCCCTCCAAAACTTTCCATTTCTTTAGTTAGCTAATTCAATATTAAAAACACTTGGCTAAAGTTACTCGCTTTTCTGCTCATTTGTATTTTGCCCTTTTGTCCTCTGGCTTCACCTGAGTAACCAGAAGGTCTGTGACTTAGCTCTGGCACATGAATTAAAACCACTTTCAAAGTTTCTGAAATAAGAAGAGTATCTTAGTGCAGGCAGAAGAATTTAAATTCTCCCAGCAGTAAAAGGGAAGGAATCATTGAAATTGTTCCTGAAGTTACACTAGTGAAAAGTATTTCTTTAAATATAGCAAAATATCCATTCTGTAAGGGTAAAAACATAGAGAAAACTTGCAGTGGGGAAGTTCTGGGTACCATATGTGGGGCTAGTTAGCCCTTTTGGCCCAGATATTTGAGCCATTCCCCTCACAGCTCCTGTGCAAAAAGTCAGCAGAACAGCTCCTCAGAAAAGTGAAAAGGAAGATCCTGCTTTGAGTGCTCTCCAGGTATCAGACACCTGCCTGGCCCACTGTCGAGCTTCTCTCATAGCAAAGTTTCTGTTTCACTCTAAGTATATAATAGAGAAAAAAATCTGATTGGTCAGAATGAAGTTTCAGGTCTCAGATCAATAAAAAAAGCACAAACGACAATGATTTAGAGCTTAAGGGAATAAACCTTCAGTTTCTTCTTGGCTTTGAAACAGCATGCTGAGAAGGAGTTCTTGCAGGATGGTTCATGGGTATTCAGTACCTGAGCTATCTGGGACTTGAAAATCAGTGATTAATTTTAGTAACAGTAAGTGGTCAAGGAAAGAGAGCTCAGCAGTATTTGGATGGTTGTAAATCAGCTTGGAAAGGTGTGTGGAGGATTCACTTGACACAAAACACAATCAAAACCTTAGAGCAGTGCAAGTGCAGATGCATCTCCTCAGCACTGGTGTGGCAGTGCAGGTTATCAGCCTGTTTGACTGTTTAGCAGCCAAGGTCCAACTCAGATGAGCATGAAAGGGCTTATTTTGAAAAATCTTGTTTTGCTCAGATAAAAGCTGATGGAATTATTTCAACAAAAGCTTTTCCAGATGTTGACTTCACCCAGTGCTTTCCTTCTGGAATTTACTTCTGGAAGAGTTTCTCAGCTGTTGTTTCTAAGCTTCCCAGAATCCATAGAGGCTGGTGTTAGGAGGAGGAGTATCATTTGGCATGTTGCATGTCGTGCAGGCATGAAGGGAGGGAGCAGGGCAGTGGAGAAGCTGCTGTACTTTCACCATCACCTGTGGTGCTGGCTGGGACTCCTGATGCACACTGTGCTCTTACCAGACAACAAGAAAATGCTCAGCCCATCTGTCACTGTGCATTAATGCCTTAGCTTTTAAACTTGCTGCTGGAGAACTGTTTCTAAAGCAAGTAGCAAAAAATAGACAATAAATAATATTTTGTTCTTAGCATTTTTATTTTGAAAGATTATAACTAGACTGACCCAGAAAGCAGAGGCAGGGTGTGTCTATGGGACATAAAATAACTCCAAGTAAATGTGAGCAATTTGTATTCAGTGACATCCCTTCAAAAATGTAACCTGGTACAGAGGTCAGTTATATCTTATTGCTATAACAACATGATTTTTGGTATCAGTTAGACATAGTTTGGGGGTTTGCTCTATCTCTTTGGAATCAAACAAGTAGTGTGCAAAGTACATGGAGGTGTAAGTCAGGTGCTGTGTAGTCTGATTAGATCCATGGTCCAGCGTAGCTTCCTGAGTAGAGAGCCAAGCTTCTTGAAAACAAATATACTGCTGCATGTACCTTAGGCATTTTCTGGAATCGCATGTGCTTGTCTGCTCCATAGACAGGATTTATGAGAGCTTAGTAACAGAGTGATGCATGACAACAACTGCATCCTGGTGAATAACTAATCTGGCACACGTTGTCCATGCAGGATGAGGCTTTTTGCTTCTTTGGGAAGGGAGCAGGATAGAAGCAGTTGCTGGCAGCCCTGCTCTGGAAAGTCTGACAGCTGCCGTCATTTTAGGTCTCTGCTGAAATCCTTTCAGGACTGAGCAGTCTTGAGTTGGACACATACACAAGAGAGCTCAGCATCTTGCCAGCATGGGCCTGTATTGATTGATCTTTAGATCTTTGAATTCCTGTGCATTAAGCTCCTGGACTGGAATACAGGTCCCTATCTGCTTCTCATGGCAGAGAGAGCACCAGGCATGCAGCAGTCCTTATGCACAGAGGACCCCGTGCTTGAACAGCAATTCAGTAATTTAGCAAAATAAGGTACGAGAGAATTCTGTGAAGTTAAGTGATTAAATATAAAAAGCCATCTGCACCTAGAGGAAGAAAATGGAAAACTTATGCATGGATGAGTGTGTTTGCTTTTAGGATATTACCCATGAAATGCGCATGGGGATAATCCTGAGAGCAGGTAAATCTGCATGATCATACCTGGGCATTTAGATACTGTGGCACTGCACAAACTCTTACAGTGTGCTTCCTTACTTGCACTGCTTTTAGGTGAGAACTGTGCCTTAATTTCCAGAGCAGCACAGCACAGTGCTCTTCTGTCTGCTTGAGTTTTCCTCATTCAGTCATCCCCATGGCATCAGTGGAGAGAAGACCACCGTGGTACATGCTTTTGGCTGCCCTCAAAACACTGGGCTGAGCAGGAGGCAGCATTCAGGATTAGCTGAAGCAGGAACAGGCAGCCCAGCAGGGAGAGGCAGGGCCAGATTCGTGGAGTTAAAACACTCTGGCTGCACCAGCTGCTCAGGGAAAGGAAGAATGCTCCCTGGAAGACACCCTCCTTGGGGTTAGGGAGAGCTAAGCCCGGCACTGTCATAGAGCTGGGATAAAATCATGCTGAAGTTGGTGATTTAGGAGGAGACCTCCCAGGCAGATTGTCAGCTAGTGTAAGCTGGCATTGTCTCCTGGCTCCTGTGGGACCATGCTGATTTACACCAGCTGGGAACCTGACCTGTTGTGGCCTGTTATGGGAAAGCTGAAGACTGAAAAGACTATAAATGTTCTCTGCTGTTGGAATCAATGCTTTAGGGGTATTTGATATGGATAAACCATGGGACCCTTCATTGAGATAATGAGATTGGTTTTAGGTAATTAGCTGCATCTTCTAATGAAAAAGATTTCTTCTATAGAGAAACTACATGCCACTAATGGCAATATTGTATTTTTTATGATTTCTATCTGGGTGAGCTTGGCTGTGGATGCATTTCAAAACCTAGTCATGAACCAGTGATTCCAAAGAAGCCTTTCCACAAAAAATGCGTATACAGAAGAGAATGTTCTCGTCTCATGTCTTTAGCATCTAACTAGCAATGTTTCTGTATTTATGTTATTTATTCAGCCAAATGTGCAATGTGCCTTGCATTTTTTCCTTCTCTTTGTTGCTGGGATACTGCATGAAAGCACTCCCTGAAGTATAAATAATGTCTAGCAGAGCATACTGCAAGGGGAAATTCAATACAGGATCCAGAAATGTTTACTGATTTCTGCTAACCTTGGAGCTCTTCTAATGGGGAAAGATTAGCGATGAAATCATTCCCTCAGATCACAGCTTTGATTCTTATCTTGAGGTAATATCCTGGAGAGATATAAACCCAGATTGCCTGGAGACGAATTGCCTGGATGGGGAGGAGGCAAAATGAACAGGAACAAGGATGAGGACCAGCCAAGTAGAGAGGGTGATGAAAATCCACTTCCAAGTGCCACATTTTTACTTTTCAGCATTCTCCATAACAGTTTTGAACTCTTCTAGTGAGCAAGGAAATCACTTCCAAATTTTTTTTTTTTGCCAACCACTTGGTATATGTATGTTGTGTGATGATTTTTTTTAGAAGTTTTTCTTCCTTTAGATGTTATTAAGCCTTGAAGGCAGATGGGTGTCAGGCATCAGGATTTGTACATCTAAGTGTATAATGCTATTTTTTCTGTACATTATGTAAAAATGAAATAGTTTGCTCTGGAACAATAACTTCTCAAGAGGGATAGTACTTGTCAATTGATCGCTAAGCTTTTTTTTTTTTTTTCAGAGAGACAGTTTCCAGGTGGGGAAATACTCTGGCTTGTGGAGATTTATAAAGATCAGTGTATTCTGCTGCTTGTTTTCACCCAGTTTCCATTTTGCTCAGGAGTAGCAGGAGATTGAGTTTTCATGCCTGAGTGATTATGGTGTGGCAACAGTACATCTTCTGTGTTTGTGTTCAAATTGGGGGGAAAAAAGAGAAAACGGTGCAAAAGAAAGAAGAGAAAAGGAGGGTGGGCATCTCTGTCTCTCTCATATATAAACATAGATCCAATTCAGGTGGAAGAGGAAGGAGGGAGAGACAATGAAAGTAATTCCAGCTTTTAAAAAAGCACATTAAAACCCATGAAACAGAATTTTCTGGATGAAAATTAAGAAGTGTTTTCATGCCAAAATTTCCCAGCAAGGAAGTATGTTATATGCATACCTGTGCACCGTGCTTGATTTTAACAGGCTTTCTAAGGGCTATTCATCTAAGTCAAGGAGCAAACCAAGTGCATTTCATGACAACAAATAAAACCTGGGAATGTAGTTGCAGTTTTTCAGAGGTGACTTCCCTGTGTTGGTGAGTTCATGGAGCATGGTAAGCAGTACAGGTCAGCAGAAACTATTTGGGCTAGAATGCAAACCAGCAGAAACCATCAGTTCTTCCCAACACAAGTGCCTCCTGTAGCTCTTTCCCATAGGCCTGCCTGGCAGGTGTTCCACTCTTGCAGTTAGCAAGGACATGCTGTTACAAAAGTCATGTCAACTTTCCTGTTAATCTGGGACTTGTGTAAACTGAAACCCGAAACCAGGTGGAACTGACCCAGTTTCAGTAATAAGTTGATATTCTGTCCCGATTTGGGAGATGATTCCCAAAAGTTTCATGCTGCTTTGGTCTCAGATGTCACAACCTGCAGATTCATCTGGTGCCCAAAGCTGATTTGTGCCTGGAACTTGGAGTGGAGCTGCTGGAGGGCCAGCCTGGACATGGCAACAGGAAAACATCTGACCAGACCTTTTTGTAGTAAAAATCCTTGTGTCCTTCTTTTTGATCTGCCCCTTCCTGATGCCTTTTGATTGCTTTGGCTTTCCAAAGCTCACATGGGTCACAGTGACTGTATCTGGAAGGGATTTGGAGCACCAAATGACATGGCATTTGCCACTGACCTAACGTCCTCTTTAAGAAGAAACATTGAGATACATTCTGAAATGTAACTGTTACTGAAGAATAGATCTCTTGGTGTGATTATCTTTGTTTCACCTTAGTGTGAGAGTTCCCAAGTGCTGCAGGAAATGGCGGGTTATAAGATGAGTGGTTCTGCTCCCACTAATACCTCCTGGTTCTGTTCCCACTAATCCCTGCTGCAGAGGTAATGAGGTTGGCACGCTCCTTTCTGCCTGCTGTGTGGGCTGCTTCTCCCTGTGCTCCAGCATCTGAGATCTAAACTGGAGGGAAATCAGCTAACTCTTCAGGAGTCATGTTATGCAAATTGTCAAATAGGATAAAAATAACTATTTCCTATTACATTCTGGAACAATCAACAGCAAAATCTATCATTTATTTCTCTCTTGCATATACAGGGAGAGAGTCTGTTTTTACTGTGTGGATTGGGTATCAGCAGAGAAGAAAGGCTAACATGATAGTGAGTTTTCAGTTCTTAACTGTGGCACTGAGGGGCTGTGTAAGAACTTTACCCTCCTTCAGGAGAAGAGTAGAATGATACATGATTTATCTGGCATTTTACATTAATAACTCATCCTTTTTATCTTGTAATTTTTTTTCTAGTTAGTCACCAACTGAAGAGTTTACAAGAGCAAGAAAGAATTAAGAGGATAGACAAGGGTAACCAGATACGTAATTATTGCGAGCTCTGGCTTAGAAACATTGATAATTAGGAATTTGGAAGGTAATTTTGCTAGATCTAACGTTAGTTTCTTCATTAGAAACATTGGTTTTTTCCTTTGTGGTCAGAACCCATTCACTTCAGTGGCAATTTTCATAACCATCTAAAGACAGAACCTTCTGTTTTCTGGGGTAAGCACCTGTCTCTAATGTCACTTGTACATTCATGATATTACTGTAATCATCCTCTTGTCCTCCTTGAGGCTTTACAAAGCTCTGATCGTGGCAGCTAAGGTGCTCTGCATTGTGGTGAAGTGGATGACGATTTGTGGTTTTATTTACTCTGAGCAAGTGCACAAATAATGCAAGCCATCATCTCCTCTCAGATACTAGGGGAGAGGAGCTACTTAAACAATGCAAGCAAAGTGTATTTCACAGCTATGGGGGAAAAATTGAGACCAAAATTTAGAGGGGAAGAAGCCCACAAAACAACATAAAAGTATATGATTTGGCCCCTATTGCTTCCAGTGCTGTAATCAGTGATTAATTACACCATGGAGAATTTCCAGCTGTATTGGTTTGATAAGTTGCAGTTGGCCCAGTGCTCCAAAGCTATCTATGGCTGTAAAGCATTCAATCCCCCCATAACATATTATCTAATTAGTATTGTCAGGGGCTTAGTCAATTAAAGATAAACACAGAAAATGAGCAGAACCCTGATGTAACCAAGGTCTGTGTGCATACAAGAGCCTTGTGGTGGATTCAGTGCATTTACAGGGCTCAGGTTTACTCGTCTGCAGTCAACAGCAGACCAGTGGATTTGGGGTTGGTGTGACTCAGGCAAAACTGGAACTGGCAGGCTGCCTGTTTTTAAGCAGCCTTGCTACATACGGTGTAGCATTTCACAAACACAGACACGTCCCCATTTTGCGTTGCTTTTCCTACTGAATTCCCACTAACCTGTTCAGTGGAGCCTTCAAAACACATGGCGGTGCCCAGCAAAGCGGCAGCAAGGCTTTGGCAGCTGAGCCAGCAGCACCTGGCCATCAGGGCTGTCCCCAGGAGCTGATACCATCAGCAACAATGTCTGTCACATCTGCTGCTTGGGGGCCTGTTGTTCAGCCCAAATGCCAACCTGGATGGCATCTCAGATGAGGGCAGAATTTCACAGCGAGTGCTGCTGACGGTGTGTTAGGGTCTGGTGTCTCTGTTTTTCAAACCTTGAACAAAATAAGCTCTGTTCAAACACAGGTTCTTCCCATTTCCTTTAGCTTTTCCCCCTTATGCTGTGTAGCCTGCGCTGCTCCATACCTTCTGTAATTCCTTAACCTTTTAAAGGTAGCTTTTAGTGCTACTGGGCAAGCCATATTTGGAGGGGACAGAGAAGGGACAGGGACAAAAAAGTTTCAGCCCCCAACTTGTGTTCAATATTTCTTGGGAATCTGAAGCTTACCAGGTTCAGTTGTCCCACAGGAGACAATCTGAAGTGTAAACTCATGTGTGTGGTGTTAATGTTTCTTGGTGGGGTGGGTAAGGTCAGGCTGTGTTTTATATGGGCCAAAGCCAAATGATTAGTCTTAGTTTCTAATGTTTTCCTTTTGTAATATTCTTAATATTTTTAATAATGGCCACGTGCATCATTGTGTTGCCTGCCAAAGGTGCTGGGAAAGCTTTCAGCTGGGGAAAAGTTCCTGAGTTATGGCCTTCATGGTGTTAAAAATGCATCAGCTCCCCTGCGAGTCACTTGGATGGTAGTCTTACCGTCTGAGCTTGCATAGCAACACCTGTTTGCTCAGGGTGGAACAGCAATGAGCTGATATGCCTGCAGGTAGGGCCTGGCTGCCTGCCCGTTCTTGAGGGGAAGGGTTTGCATTTAATTATAACATAGGTCAGGCATGGCAGGCAAGAGCTGCTGTTAGGAGGAAGCTGCAGGAAAAAAAGTGTGTGACGGAAATAAGCCTGTACTTGTGTGCTGGGCAAAGTGTGCTCCTGGAGCTTGGGGAGCTGCTGTGCTAATGGCTCAGTTTACCCAGCTCTGCTCCTGGGAATTTTGGAGCCTTTTGTATTTTTGTGTTGCCCTTCTTGCCTTTCACCCCAGCATGGAAATCCCATGGCCACGGCGTGCTGGAGGGACAGCTGGCTGCACAGAGATTTTCAGGGGAAGGTCGAGCAGGAGCGGGGCCTTCCTGCCACATCAGCCCGTTGTTGTCTGGAGAGCAGCATCCTGCCTGCTGCGGCTGCAGGTGCTTCCTTGCCTCCCATTGCCACCTTGCACACATGCTTTTTGGGCACAAGCCTTGCTCCCCTGCACAGCAGCCCCTGTGCACAGTCCCTTTCTTCCCTGGCCCTGTAAAACCTGACTGGGGCAAATGAGGGGACTTTGGTGGCCAAAATGCTACAAGGTCAACTTTCAAGAGCGTTTTAGGTTCTCCCTGAGGTGTGCTGTAGTACCAGAAGTTGTGTGAGTACAGCTATATTGATTATAAAGGGGTGCACTGAACTATGCTGGTAAAGCCCTTCTGTATCCATATGATAATAACCCTGGGGATAAGGCTATGGTAGTGTTTTAAGTAAAACAGTCTAATTAAATCTTAGGAGCAATGTGCCAGGCTTTTCCAGCAGCCCATGTGTTTTTGGAAACCTCAGCATGGGCTGAGAAGTGTCAGCTTCCATACCTTCTCCCTAAATCGGCAGTGTTCATGGTTGGACTTGTTGCACATTCATTCCCTGATGTGCTTGTAAGGGCTGGTTGAATTTCTACCTTGGGCCAAGTAGGACCTTGGGCTGCAGCGAGTCAGGGGAGTAGGCTGAGCTTCTCCCACAGAAATTGTCCTCACATCAATTACTATGTGACTTAAACCTTGTGAAACGACAGGGTCAAAACAAAGGCAACATTTTCAAATGTTTAATGAGGGGGAGTGGGAGGAGGAGAGAACATGGATTCCAGTGGAAAGGAATTTGGAAATGCAAGAGAAGAAAATAAAAAGAGAAAACATTTGTGTGAACATTATCAGCACTTTTAAAAATGAACAAGCAAAGGCTACATACTGAGAATATGATTGTGGAACTGACCTTTTAATTTCATTTAGGAATAACTGAGGGCTGAGACCTTACGCCCCTGGGGGAAAACTGACATCCTCTGTGTAATACCATCTGCAGGAACTGACTTCTAGTTGCCTAGCCCTGCTGCTGCTGCTGCTGCTGTGCATGTTCGTGTTTCGGCAGGGCATTGAGGTGCCCGTCAGGGCTCGGCCAGGCATCCTTATTTACGCTGGAGCCCTCTCTCTCCAGCGCACAGCCCATTAATCTGGTAATAAAACCCAGCACACTGATAACTGGGCAAGGAGCCACATACACAGGGCACGTCAAAACCCTCAATATCATCAAGTAACATAAACCGAAGTGACAGGAATTGGCCGTTTAAAGCCCGTTCTGACAAAGCTGCCGTTTGTTCCCGGTGTGCTGGAGCGTACATCTCCCCGCGTCCCCGGCTCGCCTGTCGCTAAATACTCAATGAGCGCGTCTGTGTGCGCGCGGTGCCCCTGCGAGCGAACAGCCTCGCCGATAAATAAAGGAAAGTGCCCTCCTTTTCATGTGATAGTAATCTGAGACTTTTCCGTTACATGAGGCTCTTGACAAAAGGTTGTAATTCCAGCAGCTCGTCGCGGGCAGGTTCCGCGGTGTGCGGCGGGGCCGGACCCAGGCAGCGCCCGGCGGAAGGGCGCAGAGCCGGCTCTGCCCCGCCGCCCTTGGTACAGCCTTCCTTCCCTCGCCGTATGGTAATCGAGTGACATCAGCCCGCGCCCGGGCGGCTGCCGATTATATTACAAACCAGCAGAAAGGTCTGAGGTGTGCGCGGCTCCGGGAAGCGCCGGCCAGGGCGGCAGCGCGTGGCTCCATGCTGCTTTTGCTTTGGGCTGCATCGCAGGCTTGCTCTTACTTGATTTAGTTTCGCCAGAAACAAGCTTTTGAACTAGATTCGAGCACTTGAGAGCTGCCTGTAGTGGAGCTGGGAAAACAAAAATCCGCCCTCCTGGTGCTTTAAGTTTGAATCCATTACAGAGAGCTTACTGCCAACCCGCCCTGCTGGATTTTGAACCGAAGCTGTTATTTGCTTAGAGCTCAGGGGGAACGTTTTTGCTAGGGACTGAAGCCAAACTGCCGAGGAAGCTGGGATTTACCTGGATGTTTGGTAAAGAAGCCTGTGGTTCCTTTATGCTGCAGTTCATCGTATCCCTGTGTTCCCTGTAAATGGAATTACAAAAATCAACCAGTATGCCCGGGCCACTGTCCCCAGGATATGCAGCTCAGGTGCCGTATAACTATAACCAGTTAGAAGGAAGATTCAAGCAATTACAAGGTAAGCCTGTGCAGGTTTTCTTGGAGGTGTTGCCATGCTATGATCCCTGTAAACATGTTAGTCTGGGCTTGTTCTCATTGCATCAAGGTGTTTGTGAGAGAGGCCAAAAGTGGTGCTGTGGGAAAAAGCTCTGTGTGGCTTTTCTCACTCCCAAGGTGTCCTCAGTCTTGCACAGCAATAACGTGTGTGTCCAACCCCTGAGCCACTCAGCCTTGCAGATGAGGACTAACCCACCCCAAGCTGCTCAGAACAATAAGGAGAGTGAGGAAGTGATCTTCTATTTATTCTGTCCTTAGATAAAATGCAGTTGGAACTGTGGATATTAGTCATAAATCCTAGCTGTGTTTGGGTGCAGTTTGCAGTGTGAGGTCCCTTACTAAACCCTGCGTTCCCCCTGTAAAGGTGGGTGGCTTTGCTTCTTCAAAAAGAGAACAGTTGCATAATTCCCAAATGAATTTGTTTGCTCTCACTGTAGATCTCCAGAAAGCACTCATGTACTTTAACATTCCCATTTTTCTTCAACTTGTATTACTCTGCTCTTAGGCAGGGAGAACGTCGCTTAACGGTTTCCCACTAAATTCTGTATCTGAGGTTTCTTTTGGGAATGGCTGTATGCTCTCTAAAGGGTAGGCCTCAACCTGGGCTGCAAACCCATGTTACTGGCAGCGTAGAGGAGGAGGATGCCCAGCAGCTCTCTGCCTCAGGCAGGGTGAAACAAGCTCTGCTATCTCCATGTAAGACACATCCCAGGAATGAATGAGCACTGACTTTTTTATTTTGCAACTGCAAATTCCTCCACGAAACCAAACCTCCTTCTCTAGATCCATGTGACTCCCTAGATAATCCCAGAACAGCCCGAGTAACAGGGAAGTGTGGCCCTTCTGTGCGTGTTTCTTATTTTACTCTGGTCTGTGCTGCAAGTGTGGTCTGTGGTTCCTGTCAGGGAGGAAGAGCCTGCTTTGTGCAAAGAATGTTCCTATTTGTTGGCTTTAGGAGGGAGGAAAAAAAAAATCTTTCATTCATAGCACTGTGTTTATCTTGTAAACTGGTGCACAGCCATGGCTGCATACGGGATGTAAGGAGATAAAGTGACAGCATCCTAAACACTGGGAGCATAGACATTCCTCAGGCAAGGCATGGAAAATCCAGGCTCCGACCTTGCACACGAGGGAATACGTTAGAGGCTTTATCTTGGACATCTGTCAGATCTTAGGCTGCGGTACTTGCTTTAGAAAGAATGAGGGAAGGTTGTGGCACGGGAAGAAAAAAAATAGCTCACGCCTCTTTCTTTGCTGGTTAAGTTAGCAGTCTGAAGAAGGCAGATTTTATCATTTTCAGGGTCACTGCTTCAGGAATCCATTATCTGTGTGTTTACATCACACTGAAAGAGGAAAGCAGACCACATTGTTGAAAGCACAGAAAGTGAATTTTCCCTTCAGTGGAATGCACTGTGTTGACTTAAAAAAAAAATTAAAGACTTGCAGTGATCTCCCTAAATGTACTACAATTTCCTCTAACGGGAGAGATAAAACACAGTAAATTGTCTGCAGTTATAAGGAAGGGTTTTGCAGCAGACCATCCTATAGCTGTTTACTCACATCACAGGCTTGAAAATGAATGTTGCTCAGGGTGGAGTTAGGTGCAGGAAATGTTGTAAATTATGCACTAGATACTCCATGAGATGCTAAATAACCATACGAAATATCATGTGTGCTGTAAAGGGTGCAGCTAACTCTGCTGACACAGAAGGTGCCTTTCCTTGCTTTAATGTCTCTTCACTTGCAGAATACCTACAAAGCCATTAATTTGGAGTTGTAAAATTTTGAGGTGACTCTTGCTGGAAGGCTCTGGTGCAAACATGGGCTGTTCTGTGGCACTGGACATTGCTCAGGGCACCCAGGTTCAAACCCAACAAGGATAAGGTGAATACATAAATTACAGATTTATCACCAATTTTACCTTTTTCACCCTGGAGGAGTACGAACAAGTAAGACCAGATGCATTTCAGATCTTCTTCACCCTCTGGTAAAGAATAATAAGCTTTCCTGCCTTATTATTTTTATGTTTTCAGAGTTCCTACAGTTATCACGTGAATCCACAGCTTTGCTAGTGCATCTAGTGATTAGAGCAAGGTACTGTTCAGATCTAGTGACTGTTGGGAGTTTTCCTCTATAAAAGCACTTGGGAGAATGTTGTTTTGTCTAAAATAACACAGAGCAAGTGCTCAGGCTCTGTATGAAGAGAGATGTGAACCAGCAATGGGTAGAAGACAACTCTCTCTGATCTCCTTCCTAAGATAGACAATACATTAGGTTTGGCACTGGCAGCTGTGTATGAGGAGAGAGGAGTCAGCCTAATTCTGCCCCAAAGTGCTGTGGATAAACAAGTTCAGATTGTGTGTGATTCCTCTAGGCACTCCTACATTCCATCTCATTTAAATGCCTTGAAGTGATGATTGTAAGGAAATTCTTGTTCAACTTGATGATGGTTGTGGAGCGATTAAAGCAGATTTTCCACCCCAGTCCCACTGGGGCATGAAGCCAGTGCAGGTTGTGGGACTGCACTGAAGGGACCAGACTGGCTTCCTCTGCACCTGGGAAGGGTCACCTTGCAGGGGATCCCAGTTCCCACCTGCCTTGATGGACCAGAGTGAAGCAGGATGTGGCAGAAGCCACTGCTAGGGGTGAATTGAGGCTTTATATCAAAAGAAACCTTGAAATCTTGTGTATGAAAATCCAGAAGTTTACTCAGTCCTTGTGCTTATGAGAATGTCAGCACAGGTGTGGGGAGAAAAATGTTTTAGCAAGTTGTGTTTCCTTTATTAAGTTTCAGTAAGTTCCTATTATGGTTAGTTCACCCAGTCCTGGAATGGTAAGTGAGCGATAGTATCAGTGGTTGCTATCATCTTAAACTTAGGTGTGGAGTTTTGGTTCTCATGGCCACTTGCTCAGTAGAAAGGGATCATGTTGCAGGGCTGGAGCTGCTCTTCGCAAGTAAAGACAGAACCCCAAAACTTGTTTGTGGGAAACCCGTTGCTGTGGAGTTTGTGCAGGCTGTGTCAGTGGGAAAAATTCATTCTGCTAAGAGGAATTCAATGAAAATCAAAGCCGATATGTTGTTACAAATGAAGGCTGTCATCTGTGCTGTTAACGTGGCAGGGTCCTGTGGATCGGCTGGGCACGGTTGTAGGAGTTGGCAGGAAGAGGTTAATGCAAGTCAGGAATTTGGAAGGAGATCCCTGAGGCTGTATCACCTTCCACCCTGAGGACAGTGGGTGTCGGTGCACAGGGAAGCAGCTATCATCACTGCTCTGGGGCTCCTTCCCACCTGGTTAGCAGGACGGCGTGGTGTTTATTAACGTGTCTGGCATTCGGTAGCTTGGTGACCTTATCAGCTCTGCAGTGTCATTGGAAAGTTTGGTCTCGGCTCCGAGGCTGTGCCCGAGGTGTGAGATTTCCAGTGGTAATTACAAATGTAAAATCCTGGGGGATAGGGGTGAGCTAGATCGGTGCTCCTGATAAGTCAGAGAGGAAAGGCAGCTCTGTCCTGTGCTCCCCTGCTGTGTGAATCATTTCAGTTTGTTCATTTCACATTGAGAACTGGGCATTTCTAGTAGGAGCCGGGTGTGTTTTGGTGACCTGGGCGGAAGAGCCTTTATTTTGAGCCGTGTTAGAAATAGTATGTTTGAAAACTGGACCCTTAATGTAGTCACCACTGGAATAAGCCCGTAGAGAGGTGAGCTGTCTTTCCATAAGAGGTGTTGAAGATTAGTTCTAAGCTCTGTTTAGGGCAAACAAGGAGCTCCCCCTGCCAACAGAGAAGTTTGCAGAAGTTGAAGTGATGTCCTGCGCTAGGGCAGAGACATCTGCTGTGACACCAGGATCCTTGCTAGTTTCATGAGTGCCCTTTGAGAAGGCGCTTCCAACAGCCGCGTTCCGGTTGGAAGATTTACCTTGTAAAGGCTTTGTCTCCTGCGAGCAGTGACCTGCATAGCTGCAGGCAGTGATTACTGACCGGAGGGATACCCTACTTTGTCTACCAAATGGGTATCTGGAATTTCTTGTCATGGTAATTTCTGCTAAAGGTGAAATGTGGGAAGGCTGAATTTCATTCTGGATGAAATGTGTCTGCTTTACAGGGATTTTTAGCCTTTTTTCCCCCTCACCTTCTCCTCAGATGCACCGAAGTTGCAAATATGTTCCTGTTCCAGTTGCAAATTTTGCTTGGTTTTGTGCTGTATGCAACATTCCAAAGCCCGAGTGTGTCAGCATACTTCGGTCTTCTGGTTTTGGTGAAGACATGAGCACAAGCTACATGCTTGGAAACCCTGTCAGATTTGCAGTTTTAAAGGGATCTCAAACTCACTTGGCTGTGAGCTGGACCCTTATTCTTTCCAGTGCAAAGATTCTGCAAACGTATCTGTATTGTAGACTTAGGGTTTGGGCAAATGTTTCCCTTGTCTGGTCATGGGTTTTGGCACGTGTGAAGATAGAGAAGGCAGAAGAGCTCAGAGTAAGGTATTTCTGCTCATGTGGTCAGTGTTGATACAGGTCAAAGAGTAAATGTTTAAATTGGATTTGACTCTTCAGTGCAATAACTGTGAACATTTACAACTCTGAGCTGTTGCCTCGAGTTTTTTGTAGCATGTTCTCTTCAGTTTTCATTTAGAACATGTTTGTAATATTTGGGTTTTTAACTGCGTGTAAGAAGCTTGATTGGAAAGCGAACAAATCTCTAGGTGCTGGAGCACAATTTTATTTAAAAAGGGGCCATTCTGGTGCACTTCTTGTGGCCCTGAAATTGTGAAACAAACAAAGCTTGTCAGCAGATATTTTCACCTGGGATAGTTAGGTGTTTTGAATACCCTGGGAGTGATTTGTAGCCAGAGTTAGAACAGTAAAAAGATTAGTGTGGTGTGCTTAACTGGAGTAAGTCCCTGTATCTCTGCAGATCTGGGAATGCAGTGCAGGAACCAGCCCTTGGGTGTTTCTGCATTCCATGTCTCCAAGAAGCACAATGTCACAGATCATCCCAGTGTTTCATAGGCATGTTGTAACCACCTGGGAGTGCAGGCTCCTATTCCAAATATTTTTCCTATCCAAGAGCCCTATTCAAATGGATTGTGGATTCTGCTATTAACTTCTGTGGAAAGTGGGGCAATAAAAAAAGCCTATAGGCAGAGATGAAAGTGGTGATAAAACCCCAGAACAATGGTCAGCATCCATTCCTGAGCTCTTTCCCAAATTGGGTTTGTGATCTCCTCCTCTTCCTTTGTTTCTTTCATCTTTCTCTTTCTGTTGGGTGCATCCTTTCACTGTTAAGAGGAGCTGCCACCTGAGCTAAGTAGAAGTGGCAAAGAAAATCAAATTGCAATGTGTTTCACTAAATTCCCATTTCCTCTTCCCTGTGCTAAACACATCTTGTGTGAGATCCCAGCACAGGGTGTGGTGTTTCGTAGCTACATCTCTTTTGCTCAAAGTCTGAATTTCGTGAGTATTCGATTACTAGCAGCTCTGGACGTCTTTTTTGTTCCTGTTTTAAGTTGAATTGAGAAGTATTATGTATCAGCTATTAAGTAGCAGAGTATGACAAAGGCAATTTTTTCTCATGTGAACATGAATTATCTTCATTGAACATATGAGTTTGGGAAAACTGTTACACCAAATATTGGGAATTAGTCTCTGTTAACTATCAAAGCTGTGGTGAAAGGGATAGAATAACATAAATAAGGTGGTTTAGAATCTGCTTTGCTTTTCTCACAAGAAATCAAGTCCAGAACTTCATTTGGGAGTTTATATCTGGGCCTGGCAGGTAATGGGCTTTATCCCAGTATTGCTGTCTAAGTGAAATGACATAATGACACCAAAGATGAAAATTGTTTAATAAGTATTAATAAACAACTCCTCTCCCAACTCAAAACGAGTCCTGTCGAAGTACAGGCCCATTGTGGAGAGAGCAAGATTACTGTGCGATCCAGCGGCTCTGACATTCAATGCAGCAAGAATCAGGTGGTGGCCTGGTGTGCGAAAGCAGAGGGAAACGTGCTCCCCACTCCATGGGCACAGGGGCAAGGTGGGGAGGAGGGTCTTACTCTGAACTCTGCTTTGAACACATCCTTTCATTCACATTGTGAGCAGCCAAAGTCATTCTGGCCCTCCTGTCCACCCTGATAGCCTCATGTAATTAAGGGGGGCATGTGAGCCGAAAATTGCTCATTGCTCTTGAAAATGCATGTAGCTGAGTCCTCACAGTCTGTCAGAGCAGCCGAGACAAGAGGGATGGGGAGCGCTCATGCCTGTGACTCCTGATGTGGAGCCTAAGGTCGCAGTGGCCGGGAGAGCCCATGTTAACACAAAAGCCCTTGTCCACTTGCTGCTGGAACGAGGGTATCCCAGGCTGAGAGCCTCCTTTGTTGAAAGAGAACTACTGTAGCCAAACTAATATTAACCAGGCTCATAGCTGTGCTCAATGCCCCTCTGTTCCGCCAGAAAGGAGCTTACAGAGAAAGGCCCTTCAGTTTGGAGGGGAACAGCACAGTTCAGCAGACATGCAGGCAGCCACCGTGCCATGGGCTAGGGGCCACGTCCCTGGCTTTTCAAAGGGCTTGTGAAAGAGCTGGCATTACCCAGTGGCCTTTTCAGGGGATAACTGGAAATGCTGATAATTCTGTGTTCAGTCAAGTGTGGTTTGTTCATCAAAACATAAGCTGAAACTCTTGGAAGCTCAGGCCCAGTTAAACACACATACAGGACAAAGTGACACCAGGGAGAGTCAGTTTGGTGGGAATCAGTAGCCTGCACAATCCTCCACTGCTTTTAGTAAAACTGTATTAGGGTGAGATGGTCATAAATACAATTTTTTAGATATTACAGAAAGGTATCATCCCAAACGGCACTGCACAGGGGTTTTGTGGTCCCTTGTGGAGGCTGCAAGCATCTCTGCCTTGAATATTGCCAAAATGTCCAGGTGTGTGTTTCTGAGGATTGTTTTGGGGTTAGTTTCATGAAGTTTTCTTGTCTGTTTTAGTTCTATTGGAACTGAGTTTTCAGATGGAGTAGCTGAAGAACTGCATACCAAAGAGTCAATAAGGAAAGCACAGTGGTAAGGTCCAGACATGATCTGTGTGACCACAGCACTCTAATCACAAGCAAAGGGTGACCTTATGCCTGCAAAGATTAAACAAAATAACATGTGGTTACAAAGAGATTTGAGAGTTTATCTGAACAGAATAAACACTGGCTGCCCAGATTTTTCTTGAAAAAAACCCTATGTTTTAATAAAGATACCTAAATTTCACTTAATGGCTTGGCAGGCTGCACAGAAAATCAGCCAATATGCAGTGCCCACTTCTCAGATTATCTAAACCAAGGCAGCCCTGTTAAAGGACCTACCCAACAGCACATTTCTGAGGGATTTTTTCTCAAATCTAGTCCTATTCCTACATTTTTCTCGAAGAGCATCTCCCCCTTGGTTTCAGCTTCTCCATGCTATGTTGGGTTCAGCGTTCTCCTTCCAAAAAACCCCAGAATTCCAGTTCTTAGTGCTTGTTTTGTCCAGGCAGTGTTTCCAGTTTTTGAGAATACAGTCTGATTGTGATTTGGTTCCAGGAAAAAAGGGAAGTGAGAACTTGGCCATCATATCTGTAGTCAACCGACTTCGGTTTGCTTTGGGTAATAATTAATTCTGCACCTAGTTTAGTATCTTTCCGTGGTTATTTGGAGAGAAACTAGACTTGGGTACTGCAAGGGCTGCTCTTCTCAGGGTGTTTTCCCCTCTTCAGCCCAGATTGCCTGGCAATATAATGGAAGAGATTGCTGTGAAATTGCGGATGTGACTGTACTCTGATTGCAGTGTGCCATGAGTGATAGCCATTATGGAATGGCGGTTAAGTAATGCCCTCAATAAATAGGGGAGGTGTCTCCAAATATCAGATACTGGTTGTGTTCTCAACTTCTGACCTTTCTGTTATTCCCAGCACAGGGAGTTCAATAATTTGGATTAACTCTACCTTTAAATGCACAACGTCCCATGTTCTCTAAATAAAGTAATTCCTTGGGATGGCCATGTCTGTACCCACAGTGCAGGAGGGGGCACCCACTCCCACCCCTGTGCCAAGGGGGCTGTGCTGTGCCCTCACATGCTGGAAGGTCTGATGAAAGCCATGGGGTATGTGGCAGTTCTTTATTTAAGTGGATGAAGTCTAATGGGATCCAGGCTCTAATCTCGAGCCCCAAGAAGGAAAATATACTGGGAACTGTTTTAGCTGTGGCTGTAGGAACTGTATTTGCTTTCTCAGAAGGGAATTGTACTTCATTCCCTTCCCGTGTCTTGTTCACCTAGTGGGGTGTGAGTTGGGTTTCATCCTCATCACCTTTCCTGGGAACAGGAAGGTGTGTGCCACTTGTAGCTCAAGGAAGTCACTTCAGAAAATTGGCAGACCATTTCCTGACTGTTCCCTAGGTGATGTCCTGGCCACTGTTACTTCTGCAGGTGCACTGATAATCTGTCAGACTTTAATAGCAGATTATGAACTGGTTGCATCTGGGCCTGATGGCTCTTAGCTGTTGTCTAAATTCTTGTGGAAGGAGATCACAGAGTGAGACATGGAAGTGGTGGCACATTTTTCCATAAATCCACTGCTGCTGTATTACTAAATGATTCTGTCTCTGCCTCTCCTCCAAAATAAATACGTGAATACTGATGTCTGATAGGGTATATTATACAGTTCCCATGATAAAAATGTTATTTACAGGAACATGTGCTCCTAACAGGCAACTTGCCTTGGTATTTGTCAGCATGTTGATGCTAATGGTGCTCTGTGCCACTTGAGAGCTGCTCCTGTGTCCTCTGTGCCTGGCGCCAGCTGTGTTCCAGCCCATTCCTCACTGCAGATACTTATTTTCTAAATAATAGCAGTCACAAGTTGTCCTGGAGAAAAGACAACACTTAAGGACACCTCATATGTAACACCTTTGGCTGTGCTGTATGCCCTGTCAGTGCCATCCCTCAGGGATGGATTGTAGCTCTACCCTGGCGCCAGGAGAGCTGCTCTCCAGGCTGGGTAAGGCAGGGCTGGGACAAGCATGCAATAAAACAGCAGCTCAGAGGGGACTTCCCCCTGTTTTTCCTGGATGACTGGAGTGCCTGGGCAGGGTGGTGTGATCTCTGCAATCTCCATTCCAGGGTACCAGGTATGGGGCTGTCCTTTTTCTCACCTCCAATCTTATAACCATGGCCCATCCCAAGCAGTTCCTGTCAGGTTTCAAGTATACCTATGTGAGCCACCTAATGCCAAAACACCTTTTGTTTTCTGTCCTGCACAACTCAGCTCTCACTTCTAGTTTAGCTCCTGTTGCCAAGTTTAATATTTCCCTGCATCAGTTGCAGGCCACCGTGGGCTTCACATTCAGGAGTGTATTCATGGAGCTTTTACTTATGCATAAACCTGTGATGTATTTCAGTTAGACTGAAATGTGCTTCTGAGTTTGGAGACCTGAAAATAAGTGAGTTGTCACATTTCAGGCTTCAGGAACACACAGATCAGGTGCACACAGTCTGTGCGAGATGCTGTAAATGCATTTTCATGCCTGTGTACACATCACAGATGTGTGATTTGACCACAGAGATGTGTGAGATGGGTGTAAGCACACAAATAGTCTTATTTCAAGGAGTCTCTTCACATGTGTATGGCAAATGTGCAACAGTTTGTGCTTAATACCTCAACTGTGTTTTAATGACATTGCTGTCACATTAATAGACAACTGGGAGCATTAAGTAGACAGTGAACTCTCAGTTCTTGTGCTCTGCCTTTCCTTTATTAATTGCCATTAACTCATAGTCTGTTTGCGGCTTTGTTCTGTTTTTGTGGCTGTTTTAAGAAAATGCACCACATTTTGAGGGAGGGGAAAGCCCAGAATACATAGTCTATGTGCAGTGTGATTAAGGAGGCATCAGTGACATGACTGTGATCATGAGTGCTTGGCTGCCTTTATGTTCATTATGCTGAGCTGATGATGTTGACACTTAATTTTCTCCTTATGCTAAAAATGAAAGAAAATAAATGCAGGTAAATTCTTGGAAGCTGTCCTGGATACTTTCCACAGAAGCCACACCTTTGTCCCCTGTTGCTTTTCAGCTGTTGTAGTCAAGGCCTTGCACAATCACTACAACTCACAAGTTCACTTTTAAGACTAGAAAAACAAGTGATGTCTCTAGATGAAGACACACATTTAAGGTGTTCAAAATATAATTTTATCCAGCTAATTCCTTCAAATTTGCATCACCTTTTTAAATCTCAGAGAGACCTTCGAGGGTTTCAAACAAAGGGATTTTTTCTGGTACTGCATTGAAAGTTACTACCTGGGCAGGAAATACCATCATGGAAAGGCATCTCCTTTCCCTAGGCTTGCATAACTCCAAAGGCTAAAAAGGTTTTGCCTAAGCATGCCATATTGTCCCACAAAAGCAGATCAGTAAATGACTTTTGGATTGGAATCAAACAGACCAGCAGGAAAATTCTGGGTGAGGACCTAGAATGCATGTGCCGCTTGTTTTTATCTCAGAATTCCCAAGAAAGCAGGTATGGCATGAAAAGAATTATTTCTTGCTAGTAATTATTATCTTTTAATTACCACATGGATTTCTTGAAAAAAAAAAACAAACTATAATATATAGAGCGACTGGTTAGAATTAATGTGGTTCAGTTTTCTGGAGGTTTTTTTAAGCAAGGGAACAGGTGGAGATGTCAGTTCTACCAGCCTCAAAAGACACCAACTCCAGGACTTCCTCAGAAGCTCTGCATGATGGGTTTGCAGATTAGAGTCAGAGAAGATTAGGGATTTTTCCTCTAATGCTTCTTATTAGCAGTTTGTTTCAAATCTCATTAAAATTAATGCATTTTAAAAACTCCCTTTTTAGAAATAACTGCATTTTATAATCATGGTTCCTTCAGCTATGCAGGTGATTTTTATTGCAACTTACAGTGTTTTTGTTGCTGTTATTCATTCAACTTTGGGATTTAGCTTAGATCTCAGGCTTGCTGAGCCATGGCCTGGCTTACCTGTGGTGTTGCTGCTTTTGTTCAGCATCCTGTCAGCACAGTGTAGTGCATCTGACTCTACAGTATAGCACTCAATTAACAATAGTAAATTATTGTGTGACCATGGAAACTGCAGGAACTCAACACATTGTTCAGCAGTGCTATGGAATCAGCTGTTATTAATCCCTGATCAACACGGTGGTTGTTTAAATACATGCTCTTCCATTTAAAATATTTCTGTGGTAATGAAAATTATAATTTAACAGCAATTAATTATAATGATAACATCTCTTAGCACAGAGATTTAATATTTTGTAAGAATAAAATTCATTCATCGTAGATTTCTTTCTATTCATGCTCTTCTGTCATTAAAGTGAAATTAGATTTAAACATGAAACCAACAAAGGTTTGGCATTTCTTTCATCTGTTCTTCTTTCTGATTGCTGTGAGTTTTTAAAGAAGCATGGTCAAAACATACCACAGGTTTGACTTTGCTCTCCATGTAATGTCTCAACTTGTGCCTCAGATGTAAGAAGAGATCGTACAGCTCTCTGAAACCCCTCAGTGGGATTCCATAGGAATACTTGCAGGTTTGGTCTTTCCAAATACCTGGCTGAGGAGGATCCCGGGCTGGACACATAATTTGCATTGTAGGAATAGCAGTGCCAGTAGTTGTGTGTGAGAGCTGTTGCATTACCTGCGGTGCTGAGAAGAGGGAGAAATGCTGAAGGGAAAGGAGAACAGAAATAATTAAACCCAGCTCCGCCTTCTTGCCCTTGTTTTCTTCTTATAGACACTGTAAAAACTCTCATTCAGCTAGTTTTGCTGAACATGGAAGAAATAAGATGGACCTGGTGCAGGGAAGTACCTAGCATGTTCCTTGCCTGTGCCAAGCCTTGCTCTCACCCACACCAACAGTGCCAATCAGAGAGTGGTTTGGACAAGTACGGAAAAATATTTTTGTCCTCCCCAAAATTCCCCTGGCACTTCCCTGCATTATGCTCATAGTGTTTTTTAAAGGAAACTGCCAAGACCCCACAAGATTGTGTGTACTTGAAATAGTGCAGTGACCTCAGGTTTTCATTGTTCTTCTGTGGGAATTTCATAGTCAGTGTCCTGGGACAGGCCAATGCTTTTTCCATGGCCTTGTAATGAAGTGATTTGTCTCTTACACAAAAGAGAAAAATTGCAAATGCAAACCATGGACATCAAATCAGCCATAAGGTATTTGTCTCCTCTTGTGTTGAATGCTGACAGCACTGAGACCTTTTTCATGCTGCTTGTTACAGGAGACCTGTTTGAACACTGTACTGCACATCACCAGGCCAGGAAGTTACTCCTTTATTCAACTGTACTTCTGCTAGTTTGCTGTAAAAAAAGTTTTGTAACATCTTTCTTCAGAAAGGAGAAAGTGAAGCCTGGAGTAGGCCATCAAGATGACAGGAGGGATGGAGCACTTCTCTGTGAGGAAAGGCTGAGAGAATGGGGATTGTTCAGCCTGGAGAAGAGAAGGCTTTGGGGGGACCTCATTGTGGCCTTCCAGTAGCTGAAGGAGCCTACAGGAAGGATGGAGAGATACTATTTGCAAGAGCCTGGAGTGACAGGACAGAGGAATGGCTTCACACTGATATGGAGGAGGTTTAGATTAGAGATTAGGCAAAAAATCTCCCGTGTGAGTGTGGTGAGGCACTGGCACAGGTTGCCCAGAGAAGCTGTGGCTGCTCCATCCCTGGAAGTGTTGAAGGCCAGGTTGAGTGGAGCCCTGAGCAACGTGGTCCAGTTGAAGGTGTCTCTGCCCATGGCAGGGAGTTGGAAACTAGATGGTCTTTAAGGTGCTTCCAACCCAAATAATATGATTCTGTGATACAGTTTGGGGCCCAGGCCTTGGTCCTCATGAACATTTGTCTCGTAATGGACTTCACTAATGTGAGCAGTTGTCTGTACCCCAGGGCAGATGGTGGTGTTTGAAGCTGAAGATGGGTGTGGGCGTTTTCAAGAGCAGCACCCAGAGTGTTAAACCATTTTAATCATCCACTAGGAAGGCAGTGTTTTTGTAGTTGCTTTGCTTTTCATACAGGGGAACAAGCAGTCAGTGGGTTTCCTAGAGTACCAGAAAAGCAGCTGAGTGTTTGCTGTTGGTGAAATGTGCTGTGTGATGGGTGTTCCCTGCAGAAGGGAGCTGGACATGATGTGGGAGATAGTTGCACATCTTTGTGCTCACTTTCCCTGAAGTTAAAACAAGCAATTTCACATAGCCATCACCAATGCAGGGAGAGCTGAGCACATACTCCTCTAAATCAGCTTAAATATGTCATCTTCATCTTCTGAATTAAAAGGAAAAATACTCATAAAAAGCTGAGTTCTTCCCCCAGTTTAATCTGTTAAACCCAGATGACTTTTGCATTTCATTTATTTGCTGTGGGAGACTTTGCAGCGACTTTCTGCAGATGTACATAGTCATTCCTGTCCATGAACCCAAAGCTGTCTTTCAGAAGGTTTATTTTTGTGTAGCTGACACCAAAATGCCATAAACTCCATGTAAAAATAAAGACAATGAAGGGACCTGCACTTTCACACCCCATAACGCTTGGCTGGCTCCCAGACATTGTTCTGTGCATCATGGCATTGTGTCAGTGAGGTTTAGTGCCATCAGAGAGAGAAAGCAGCAGAATTGTTTGTTCCACATGTTGCATTATGTAGCTTTCCCTTTTTTCTTTCCAGAGTGTTTTCAGCAGTGAAAGTAGTCACATGATGTCATGTTTAATAGGGAAGGGTAGGTATTTAATAGGATTTAGGAGCTGGCTAGTGCTTCCTAGTAAAAGCCAGTGGATTGCTGAACACACCCCTGACTTCTCCACAGTAGTCTCCATATAGCAGTCAGGAAAGCAACAAGGATTTTTCTCCTAATGAAATCACCAGCTAAGCACAGCATGAACCAAATCACCTCATTGCTTTGTCATCTTTAACATTTGCATTCAAGTTCTTGTCTAAGTCATGTTGGAGCATGTAAAAGCTTTGGTGTGATCTCACCACTTTGGATGGGAAATATCAGATTACTGTATGCCATACATTATGGTTGTATTGTATGTATATATATGTATATATATGTAATGTAAACCATTAACAAGTGAATCCTGTTTGCATCAGAACTGTCAGCCGCTTCATTCCCATTCCTCCATGGTAAACTGCTGGCAAGTTTGCAAGTGAAAGAAATGCCTTTTTCTAAGCACTGGACCCATGTGTATCATGTTCTCTATATGTCTTATGTAAGTTTTACTTCCTGCAGGTTTCATTCTAGTTTGTTCCTTATCTGTGCATGTGTGTGTTATGGACTTGTGTCTTCTACATTAAGCTCCTTTTTTTCCCCATTTTCAGCAATCCCAGTTTTCAGCCCTCACCTGTTACCTGCAGCTGGAGAAAAGCAGCATCCACTGTCCAGTTTTACTGCCTTGCTGCTAAATGGGAGATGGTTATGGGACACTTGAATGAAAAGAAACTTTATCCCTTTTCTCTACAGACACCTAATAGTCCTCCTCCTGACTGAGAGATACTTCCTCCTTCCTTCATTTTGTTCCTATAGATTAATTCCATTATATTTCCATTTAGACTCTCTGTGCCTGACTGCATACCTAAGCATTGTTCTCTCTGGGCTTCCAGAAGGGCTGATAGAGCATGTGTGGGACCATGTGAAAAGGCTGTCACTTTGGGAGTGTTTGTCTAAGCAGCTGTTTCTCTCCTCAGCTGGTCCTCTACGGATATGCAGAGGTCCGCTTCAGGCTTTATTTAGTCGTGCATCACTTGACTGATTTGCATTGCACCCCATGAGCCAGCAGTCCCATGGGGGTCTCACCCCAGGGTGGGGTCCTGCTAGGCTGTCAGGGGCACACAAAACTCAACTCAGCCTCCTTCCCCAGCCTGGGGCACAGGCCAGGGCTGCTGGTAGTCCCCAGCCTTCCTCTGAGCACACAGCCCTTGCTTTGAACAGGGAGTTTAAGGACCAGGAGCCATCAGTAGTGTTTGTTTCTCAAGGTGCTGCTGGAGCCGTGACCAGAGGAGTTGTGTCAGACCCTCTGAAGGGTCTGTGTGTCTCAGGGGCAGGTGCAGTGGGGTCTGCGTGAAACAGCAAAGGTTAGTTCCCTGTTAGAGTTATTTCACGTTCACTATCACTCTTCAGTTACTGTAACAATGAAGATTAGCACAGCACATCCGTTGATGTTGTTTCCTGATAAGTCTTGTTTGATCACCCCATTCTGGTCCCAGTTGCTGCTCTGCCCTTCTCTCAGCCATCTTTCTCAATTGAAAGACTTTCAAGCACAGTTGGAATTTATGAAACTGTGAATATTACTGGTTGTTTCACCCCGTACACTCATATCTGTGAGACAACAGGGTGATACCCTGCACCCTGAAAACCTACAGCAGTGGGAATGTCATCCTGTGAAAGGATGCTCTGTTTTCTCTGTGATCTGGGTAATTCTGGGAAGCTGTGGATATTGGATATCAGCAAAAGTGGTGTGCCTGGAGCAGAGCTCAGCTGATCTCTGAGTCAGTGTGTTCAGCAGTGCTTTGTGTAGGGCACACACTGGCTGTTGTGGTGAAAAAAAAGGAGTGATTTTAAGCTGGGAAAATTACTTTCAGCATGGAAATATGAAAAGATGTAAACCTGCAGGAGACAGAGCTTTTGGAGTCAGGGATTAAAAGTAATCTGTAATTTGTCCTGGTTGAGATATTCCATGGACACTGATGGTGCCTCGAGCAGCTGCCTGCCAGCTGGGCTCGGCAGGGAGGCTGTTGGTGCTGCTGACAGCTGGGCTGTCCTGAGGTGCCCAGGAGCCCAGAGCAGTCCCACACTGCTCCTTTCGGCTCTCCTTTCGTGCTCCAGTTTATCTGTTTCCATCAGGAACATTTCAACTCCTTTGAGAGCACCCTCTTGCTGTGCACAGGCCTTTGCCCCCTGTCCAGGGGCTGGTGGGAGCTGGCTGAAAGTTGTTTTACCTGTGCTGTGCTGGCAGCCAAATATATTTGCCATGTGGTTTGAAATGGATTCAAGGTGAGTTTGTTGGAAAAGTTGTCTGACCGGTATGTAAGTGAACATCTTGCAGCTGTTTTTAGCAAGCAGGTGGCCTCACAGGTCACCTTTGCCACAGCAGCAGTTGGTGCTGTGGTCATGCAGAGGGGCTGGGGCCTGTAAAGCTTGCTGGCATGTGGGAGCAGCAAAGTGGTCACGGGGGCCCACATTTCTCTCAGCCAGCTCCTGCAGCCCTGCCTTTCCCAGGGCAGTTATTAAAACAAATTCACCATTATTCTGGCACAGCCCTATTGAGTTCAGTCAGTGGAGCTGAGTGTGTGACAGAGGGAGGGTGGTGTATGTGACCCCCTTCCCACTGTCCTGTGCTGGGACTCAGAGCGGGATGCTCTGGGCTTTCAGAGACTTGACTACATTTTTGTCAGAACTTTTTCTCATCAAATTAGTAGAGAAAGAGTTGTCTTTCCTCAAGCGAGGAAGGGGCTAGCTGCCTGTTTGTGATCCTGTCCATCCTGATTTATGTGAATCTCAGTGTACAAACTCCAGTGTATTTACTAAACTCCTAAACAAAGTCAGTCCTTGATGTATCCCAATCTCTGGAGATTGCAAACAGTGTATGCTAGCACCATTGTCATGGGGGCTTCCGCATAAAGGAAATTTCCTTCCCAGTGTTGCTCGAAGATAAGTTGGATTCTCTATTATCGATACTGCTTCCGTTTTCCTGCTGGGCATGTTCGCATGTTGCGCATTTCTCTTTCCCCTTGGGAAACAAATGTTTTCACAAGCTATAGGACAGTTGGAGCTCCACCCATATCCTCTAGTTTCAATTAATCTTCAAAATCTATAACTCTTGTTTTTGCAAGTATGAAGGACATTTGTCAAAGCCATCACACAAGGTTTGTAAATAGCACTTCAGGGCCCATGGCTGATGTTAAATCCCTGGAGTCATCACTCATGGATGCACCTTTTCCTTAGTGTGAAGGTTTGTGCACACTGAGAGTCACAGTTGTGTTGTGTGCTTACCCAAACTGTCAGGGCTCTAAGTACCACATTTCTGTACATCTGTTTCCCTGAAACATACAACCAAAATTCCTTGGTTTTAATTCTATGCGTGTTTTAACCTGAGACCCCAGAGCAGAAAAACACAGTTTATCAGTTAGAAAGGGTTGGTAAAAGCATTGCAAAAACCTGCGTCATTGTGAAACGCCATGTAGAAATAGTCAGGAGAGGTTTTAACATGACCAGCCCCAGTCACACCACTTTCCAGATGGGCTTGGTTTGCTTTCCCACGTTGTGGGAGTGCAAGAGGGGTGAAGCCATGTGGGGGTAAGGAGGGCTGTGCCTTCTCCCTCCTGAGCTGTGCTCCTCCTGTGCCAAGCGTGGGATAAAGCATGGCCTTCCTGGGTGACCACCCCATTAGGAGCTTTAAAGAGCTGCTGTGTCTCTGTGGTGGCTTTTTTTCCTGAGATAAGCTGCTGGTTGTCCTCAAAAGTTGGCAGTGAGCATGTGGGGCCTGGCCTTTGTGCAGTGCTGCAGAGTTTTCCTAGGGGGCTGCAGTCTGCACCCAGGCAATCAGGGATCTCCCTGCTTTTGGCCCTTGCCATGAATCAGAGAAGAAAGCAAAAAGCCATGAATAGCTACAGCACTGAAGTAGCTCAAGACGTGTGAAGAGCTGACTGTAGGCTCAGCATGAGGAGTTAGTACGGAAAGCAGCACAGCTGTGGTCCCAGTAGGGATTTTCACACTGTGTTTGTCTGGTGGGGCGAGCAGGGAGGAGGACAGTGCCGCAGAGGATGGGTGGGGATCAGGTGAGTGGAGTGCAGGCAAGAGTGAGCATGGGGTGGGGGCAGATGTGGGGAGCCAGAAAAACCAACCAAACCAAAAAAGCCCTTAAACCTCTTGCTGTAAACAGGAAATGGAGGACCACAGAGAGCAAGACAGAGGAAACGGGAAGGCAGGAGGGGAGAGGCAGCGACTGTGTTTGAACTAGACTAAAGAAAACACATGTAGTGACACTACGATCAGCTCCCAAAGCACAGAGGCCTCCAGCCAGGCAGGGAGAGCCTGTAGGTTGGGTTCCCATGCTCTCCCTCTCTGGTAATTCGCTGTGCTTAAGGATGCTGAGGCAATACACAGGAAAAGGAGTCAGTGGAACTATCTCAGGCTTTCTTCCCCAGGTCCCCATTGCGTGAAGAATGCAGTGCCATGTCCTTCTTTAATGGTCCTGGGGTGAGGAAGCCTTTTTGGGAAAGCAGCCTCTGGGCCATGTTGATGCTGTCCCCAGGAAGGACCTGTCTCTCCCCTCCTGAAAAGACTGCCTGGAGCCACCTGCTGTGTTGGCTTTCCTGACTTCCTTTCATCAGCAGACAATCCCAAGCTGGTGTCAGTTAATACAGCGGCTCCAAAGGTTTCACAGCCCAACTTGGTGTGTCACTGCATTTCCCACATCATGTCTTTCTTCTGTTCAAAATTAGGCTCTGACCTGTCATCTTCTTGTACTAAAACACATGGATGTTATTTTCCCATCTATTACTTTTACCATGATTCCAAATTGGGAGGATAACCATCATTTTTGACCAAAGATTTTTTTAATGGATGGCTTTATGATAGTATTTGATAGCTTTTTTTGTTTTTTAGGATCCTGTGCATCTGCATTTCTCTGTGGAATGGATGTAACCACAGGGATCTCTGAATGTTCTGCTTCTGTGTAGAGACTACAGTGATTAAATAAACACACTTGAGCTGTTCTGGGGCTTGTTCAAACTGGTGAAGGGAGATCTGGTGATTTCTGTTGGAATTTTCTTTAAAAAGCACCAAATATTGCAAGGTTTCTTTTCTGTGACTCTTTTTAAAAAATGCATCAAATAAAAGCATGGATTACTAGACAAACAGACCAGGAACTTGCTATAAATAGTTCATAAAATGCATATTTAAGG
>NW_008689017.1:578-57257 GCF_000695815.1 Acanthisitta chloris | reverse complement strand
CTGCTGATTTCCTGTTCTCTTCCTCTGTGACAGTGCTCCCCTGCTTCACAGGGAGTGAGGGCAAACATGAGTAATGTAAACTGTCAGTTCACTGAAAGCACATTGCTGCTTTATCACTAACCACACCTTTCACAGCTTTCCAAGTCCCACACCTTACAGATAGGTAAAAGCTGTCAAAAATGGGGCAATTTCAGTGCTGTAGCTTTGGTCATGTCTTACCATGTGGGTAAGTTCAGAAATATGTGGGAGGAACTGAAATCTTAGGGTGGGGTTTATGCAGTTGAGCAAACTGCCACTGCACTGCAGGTCTGCTCTCCCTCCCACTTAGCACCATTCTGCCCTCCGATTTCCCTTCTTACTCTTTTCTTCTTTTACTTGTTCCCCAGCCTTTTATCTTCAGCCTCAGCTTCTTTTTATCGTTCCACGTCACCAAGGTCAGGCTTTTGCTGCTGCCTCCAAGGTCCTGCAGGTGTGGAGCACCTGGTTATGAATGTGCTGTGATCATGCCCCCACCACACCAGTCTCCCAGTCCTTCCTTTGGAAGGACAGCATCCACCAAAATCCTGGGGAGTCAGATTTGCACTTATTAATGTTTTCTGTGTTTCAAGTGATGTACTCGGAGCTTTCAGAGCTGGAGACATGCTACATTGTGGTTTAGGATTTACCAGTCTTCATGTGCTGTTCCTGCATGTGCCAGCAACTTCATAGAGACCAATAGGAAGCTTGGAATCTTGGCTGTTTGGGAAAGCAGAGTACTTCCATTCATATGTCTAATTGTGGATTTCAGAGTCCGAGTCAGAGCACCTGTGTTTTGACAGTTCTGGTCTGTAGTAGTTCCCAGCTCAGTGAAGTGTCTTTTGGCTAACAAAGAAAGGCTTCATCCAAAGTCCTTGGCAGAAGAATTTAACCACAGAGATGTATAATGTTTTCTGTCTGAGAGTTCTGGGCTTGGCAGATAGCTGGTTAGGAGTTTGTGAATTAATGTGGCCTGGAGTAAGACTGTGCAGCAAGAGAGCTCTCACAGCAATATTTCCCTGCATAAACAGTTGTGGAAGACTCTGGGAAGGGAAGGAAAGATGGAAAGAATCTATTTTTCTATGGCTTTAAATAAATGCAAGTCCACTTCAGGCATGCAGCTATGGAAAAGTTCATCTTGACATTGTGTAAATACAGTTACAAATGTTGAATCTGCAAGTAAATATTGTCATGAGAAAACAGTCAGTGGGAAGCTTAGTTCTCTGCTCTCTTTTGTACCTGTCTTAATCCAAAGTGACTTGTGGTATTTCAGGGGATCTGTTGTAGATTTGTGTGTGTGTTCAAGAGCAGACGTCAGCCTGTTCTGCCAGTGGTGGAAGATAACTCGGATCAAATCAGTGAACAGTTTGATCGCTCCAAAGGGGCATGTATGTTGTAGCTTTATAGCAGAGCTCAATACACCTGGAGAGCTGCTTATCTGAGCAGCAAGTCAGTTTGAAATCTATAGTTCAAATTTATTCCATAGATGGTAATGTTCCCACTGATACTAGGAAATGTCGTAAAATAGGAAGAAAGGTGAATTTTCACTGAAAAGTCCTAATTTCATTAATGATCCTGTTGAGAAGACAAGCCATACCTTTCATTTAGTATTAGATGTTTTAACATCCCATTTCATGCAGATGCATGAGCTGTGGTTTATTTTGAGTAACATTCTGTTGTTTTTCCCACAGATGAACGTGAGGCAGTTCAGAAGAAGACCTTCACCAAGTGGGTTAATTCCCACTTGGCACGTGTGTCCTGCCGGATTACAGACCTGTACACTGACCTTCGTGATGGAAGGATGCTTATCAAGCTTCTGGAAGTTCTTTCAGGAGAGAGACTTGTGAGTGTTTATTAATATCCAGTCTGGGGTTTTGGTATGGATTTTGGTGAATTCTTGGCTTGACTGAAGTACAGTAAAACTGAGCACTGAGGGTTCAGCACTGAAAATGTCTTTTTATGCATTAAAGGAAAAATAGAATTCTATTGCTTTAGCTAGATCCAGACACGGTTAAAATACCTTCCTGCTGGTTTCAGTAGAAATCAAAGCAACTCATCTTCAAAGGTTCCTTGCTGGTAAGATGCTGAGTGCTTCCAGCAGCATGTTCCCTGCTCCTGAATCTGACAGGCACAGAGCACAAAATGTTCCCCAGCACCTCAGATCCCGTGGTAATGGTGAACTGATGTGCTGAGGAACATTCCTGGGCCCTGTGGGCAGCTGGGCTGTTGCTCTGCTGGTAAACACAGCTGCTGGATGCAGGTGTGGGGTGGGCCTGGGACACCTCTGCTCCCTTCACTTGTGCATGCTGGGGGGTGCAGAGGACACAGATGGCTGGAGAGGGCCATGGCCACCCTGGGAAGCCTTGCAGGGTTTGTAGCCGTGGTGTTAGTTGCATCCCACTGCTCAGGAATGTTCCTGGGTGCACTTGATTTTACTTGGATAGATAAAGCTTGGGCTTTGTCTGGTTAGGGGAATATCTACAATGAATTTACATGAATGGGTCAAGTTGTTTCTTCAGGTGTGCTGAGGCAGTCCCCTTGATACCACACAGGGAATGGTGAGCAAGAAAGCCCCTGAAGTGAAAAATGCTGCTGCACAACAGGAAAACTGGGTGTCAGGAGTTGGCTGGGTATCAGTTTTTCCTTCAGTTCCTTAAATGATGGCTATGCTCTTAACTGCCTAATTTGCAGCAATCTTTTCAAAGAAATACGGGTCTTTAGCTAAGACCCAAGGCTACATGGGGATGGCAGCTGTGTAATCACTTGTCATCAAGCTCTCCTATTAGTGGAAGCTTCGTGACTTAAGACTCTGGTTAATGAGTTGAACATATGGCCCAGTGCAGTATGTTGTGCGCGTGGTGTGGCAAGAAAGAGAGCTTCCTAAATGACTCTGTAAGGCCAAGGAAACTCTGACGTGCACAGAAGTGCCTATGTGGATGGAGGTAAGTAATCATGGTGTTTGTCAGCTGCAGTTTGCTCAGAACACCTTTCTCTCCATGCCAGACTGTTTACCTCAGCGATGTGTTAGGTCTGACGTGTTCACTGCAGGTACCAGGTGCTACAGGAACAACTGAGACCAACATGCCCCATTATTTGAGGGTTAAGATAGCAACCGTTCCACCTCTGTGTAAATCTTCCTGTCTGCCTGCCAAGGTTTGACAAATAGGAAGCTCAGAGCAGTCCTGTGACTCTGGCTGTGCTGTTCATTTACATTCCTCACTCCAGATTTGGGAAATGCAAACAGGGCATAGGCAGCTGCCAAGGTGGGGAGCAGGCAGGAGTCTCCCGGTGAGAGCACTGGAGCTGCGCTTGCATCATCATTTGTGTATCCTGCACTACCACAAATCCTTTTTGTAGCTTCCTTATCTCAGGCTGGAGGACAGCAGGCTCTCTTTGAATAGTACATTCCTCCACACCTTCCTCTGCAAACAAGAATACGCAATGCACTGAACCTTGAGACGATTACACACCCCGAAAATATTCTAGGAGGATCAGCATGCAGCATCCACTTGCCCATCTTCTTCAGCCTCTTGGAATTTATTTTAGCATTTATTGGTCAGGTTCTGACATCTCCATGGCCCCCAGGCAGGAATCTAAAGGCAGTATATTATGCAGAAAGCTTAAAATCAAGACAAAAACATCAAATGGTAAGAAAGCAGAATCTAGCCTAGATAACTGTTTTAATATGGTGTGTTTACTGGTGCAGTGGAGCAAGGAGGAATTGTTTCCTCACCTTTGAAACTGGGATTCAGATTCTGAAGCCATATGCCTATGGAGCAGAGTCTGGGATTTAGGATGCTAATCGGGGAAGCAGGACTGCTCTTTGTCCTCTCTAAGACCTCCAGCCTTGTTTGCACAAACATTTGTCCAAAGCTGTTATGATTTTTGTTGATGAAGACCCAGAGAGTCCTTGGAGATGTGTGGGAGAAACTCAAAATGAGAACATCCAATAAGAGGAACACCTGCATGTTCCTGACTTTGCTCAGCTTGATTCCTAATCCTAGTGTTTAGTCCAGACCTTACTACATAAGATCCTCTGTACAGCACAGTGTTTGGAAAGAAGCTGATAGCATATGATAGTCTCACTGAGCACAGAGGCCAAGAATCCAGCCAGCATGCAAGAGGACAGTTGTAATTTGGTTTGCACACACTGTTAACCAGCTTCTCCCAAACAGAAAAATAAAGCTGGAAATTGTTTTCAGCATAGGATTAAGCATTTAGCTTAGTTTCTTCCATGACTAAATAAAGGATTAGTAAACTCCTTACAATTCTTGGATGCTCAAAGGTCAAACTGTTTAAGTATATTCTCTGTGGTGAGTTCTGTCACTTTTTTGTCATGGAAAAGGGAAAGGTTTTGATGTAAAACCAATTTCCCTGTAATGTGCCTGTGAAGACTGGGTTTAGGTGCTTTCTTTCCCTCTTCTCAGTATCTGGAGCTGTGTTAGCCCAGTGAATGTGTCTCACTATGCCTCATCCCAAGGCTATGCAGGGGAGTGTGGCAAGCAAAGCCACACCTTGCACAAACCAGACTCGGATGCCTTTTCCTCTAAAAAAAATATTTCTCATGCATTCATTGGCTCTGTCACCTTGATGCTGGAGCTTCTGAGAGCAGAAAAAGAGCTTTTCAAACCATTTTTGACTCAGTAACTTGAGGCAATAGAGGTGGTGGAGGTAATGCCCTGCTGTGACCCTTCACCCTGTACTAGCAGATTTGGGGTGGATGGTGTGTGCACAGGGTGTACATCCAATCTGTACCTCTTTGGAGGGACTTTTATACCCCAAAGCAGTGTCAGGCTCCTGGAAATGTTTGCCCTGGCTGGGAGCTGTGGGTTTACTGTCTCTATGTCATTCCCCAGCCTCGGGAGGAGGACAGCCCCAACCCAACTGGTGCTGAAGCTGATGGCCTGTGGGTTTATGTGTCCCAAAGGGCATCTTTATGGCAAGTGTTCCCTCTTTACCATCCCCTGTTGTATTGGTTCTTGTTTCCAGGGACCTTCCCATGGCTCCAGCTCTTCTCCTTGAATGCAGGCTGGGGTGAGGATTTTGCTTGAGCTGTTTCCATGGCCAGTTAATTACATTCACTGCAGAAAACAAGGAAATTGTGTCAATTAGTTGTTTGGCTGAGTACATTTGGTGCCATCTCAGTGAGCACTGAACAGGCTATTCAGCTGTAATCCTTATCTGCAGAACAAAGTTCCTTTAATTTTATTCAGTTTTACAGCAGACTCTGCATGCTGTTAATCTATTCATTCTCATTTGCCCTGGGCCTCCATAAAATAGTGTTGTGTTGGTGTAGCTGATTTTTTAATTACTATTTTTACTTTTTTTTCCCTGTGAAGATATTGGTGGGAATACATCTCTTTTATTTTCTTCCTATTTATCCTGTTTACTGACCAAAAAAAGCAAAGCCATTTCTTTCTTCAGGAGTTTTATTTTTAAGTGTAGAAGAACTTGTACTGGAAAATGTAACAGCTGTGGTGTGATCTGAACAGAATAGTTTCTCTTCCAGCTTGTGAGTGAATATCCCAGAGAGGGAACATGAGGGAAGCAAGCAGGCAAAATACTTTGAAAGGCAAATGGAACTGGGGCCATGTGTCTGGCTCAGGTCAAGGTTATTGGCTTTTCCACCACGGGTTGGACATGTGCTACCATTATCCTTGTGAAAATGGGCTGGAATGTGCAAGCAGCAGTTTTGTCCATGAAACTCAAACAGTTATGAAGCTCTTTGGTTTTTCCCCTGTCAATCCACAGTAATACATGTTTTCTTCTCCATTTTCCCTTCTAGCCTAAACCAACTAAAGGAAGGATGCGCATCCATTGCCTGGAGAATGTGGATAAAGCCCTCCAGTTCCTGAAAGAGCAAAGAGTGCACCTAGAAAACATGGGATCTCATGATATTGTGGATGGGAATCACAGGCTGACACTTGGCCTTATTTGGACTATTATCCTGAGATTCCAGGTAAAGCTGTGTCCATACACAGATACACACATGGGTTAACATCCCTGTTTGTACTATACTTCACTGTGCTTGTTAGGAACAGGGTGCACCCAGGTGCTCCCAGACGATGGGAGTGAGAAGTGCTTAGGTACCTGTCAAGATAAATCAGTCCTCATGGTGCTCCTGATCTACAGTGGGAATTTCCTGTGCAGAAAGTCAAATGGTTTTACTCTTAAATCACTAATAAATACGAAGCTCCAGTCATAGACCTCTAGGAGGAAATGCTGCCCTCAGCTGCTTTCCTTCTCCAAGCTGGTTGTCAGTAACCTGCCTGACTTGGCACTGACATGGATTAAGGGTACCCACAGGAATGGGTTTAGTGTCCCAGCTAAAGGCTGAGATGTCTTGTTTTCCAGCAAATTGCCTACTGGTCTTTGCCCTTGGTTAAAAAAGGCCGTAAAGTCCCTTTGCAGAAAGGATAATAAAATCGTACAATAAATTTATAAGAAATACCATAATAATATTTAATAACTTTAATTTGGTGCTTCTTAGTGTTCCTTTGATGTTTTAAAAAAAGGCAATGTTTTTTCTCAGGCAAGTATTGAAAACTTCTATGTTAATTTTAGATCCAAGATATCAGTGTTGAAACTGAGGACAACAAAGAGAAGAAATCTGCTAAAGATGCTTTGCTTTTGTGGTGTCAGATGAAAACAGCTGGGTGAGTGTGGATTAAGTGATTATCTCTAAAGCTCTTAAAGCATTTTGGGTTTTCATTGAAATAATTTTAAATGGGCAAACACTTATCTCTCCTTAAGTGAATTTAACCAAGAGAAGTGAAATGATGTTTGCAAGTCAGAAAATTCTGAATTTAGGGTATTAATGCTGAGTGATAAATGTGGCAATCTGATAATCCATGAACATATATAGTAACATGCTCTTTTTCACGCTATCCCCTATTTCATTCTCCTTGTTTTTGTTCTGCCAGTTACCCCAATGTCAACATCCACAACTTCACAACAAGCTGGAGGGATGGGATGGCTTTCAATGCACTGATACATAAGCACAGGTAGGTGTGGGTAAATCTCTTTATAGCTTTTGAAATCTTGGACATTGCAGTGTGCCCTGCTTTTGCAGTTACCTTGTAGCTTGATTTTAAAATGTGTGAAGAGGAGGAAGTTGAGGAATTGGTGAGTTTTCCAGCAGCTTGTCTTGTTTTGAGCTTTAGAACTCATGTGGGCACTGTGAGCTCAGCTGGTCAACAGCTTCTCACATTGCAAGTCGAAACAGATTATGTTTGGTTTCAAGAGAATAAATTACACCTGCGATTATTTGGGTTTGGTTTGGTTCTTATACCTTATGAGCAACCCATGACCAGGTCTGGCTGCCTAGAATTCAGGAGTGACACGGGGAAACCACACACACAGCAGCCTGGAGGGGAAGGAAATCCCTGTGCAAGGATGGCAAAATGTGGTACTAGGCTGACATGGCTGGAGGTGCTGCTCGTGCCAAGCTCAGGCAGAGTTATCTGGATGGATTGTCTGCTTCCATGGGCATGCGGAGACTCGTGGCCACAACTCTGTTCCGTTCTTCTGCAGGGTCACCTTCCCTGCTGTTAAGCTCTGTCCTGTTCTTTGCCATGGCTAGGTTCTGCCATGCCATGTGCTGGGCATTGTTTCATTACCTTAACAGTGCCATGGAAATGCACAGTGCTGCTGGGCATGTGAAGCCTTGGCAGCCTGAGAGCCTGAGTTTTCTGAGGGTTGGAGATTTTAGTTCATTTGAGCGTGGCTGCACTGTGTTTTGGGAAATCTAAAGAACTTTCCATCCTGTCTAGGCCTGATCTGATTGATTTTGACAAGCTGAAGAAATCAAATGCACACTACAATCTGCAGAATGCTTTCAACCTCGCAGAGCAGCACCTTGGTCTTACCAAGCTTCTGGACCCCGAGGGTAAGAGTTCCTGCAGTTTCAGCACTTCATGGCTCTTTGTGGGCTCTTTTCTCCCACTCTTCCTTGTTGAGAGCACATCTCTGTGATAGCTTTTTGTGTTCAGAGCAGCTGGATACTGCTGACTCACCTGGTGACACAGTCAGAGAGGGAGGGAGATGTCTGCAGCAGAAAACTGAGAAGCAGTAGCACAGGAGCCTGTAATCCTGTGTGTGTTTACTATAAAGTCATTCCAGTCAGAGGCATTCTGATCTGCTCTGAGAAGCAGAGAAATTTCAGCCTGTGCTTTCATGTGCTCAGTGCTGGGACGAGAACCTTTCTTGTCACAGGGCAGAAGTGATGTGTTTGGGCGAGTTTCTTCTTGCTTATTTGCCTCAGAATTGCTGCAGGAAAGGAAGTATTTTGGTTTCCATCTGTATCTCTCAGATTTGCCTGGACAGACATACTATTAGGTTTGAATTCTTCTCCAAATGCTGATACAGCACTGAAGTTCTCAATTAGCATTAGTTTTGTCAACTCACACAGGCACCAGAGGAGTTATTTGGCCATGCACAAGTTGCGGCAAAGCTGTGAAACCTGACTATAAGGCCCAAAGGCCCCATGCCCACAGACACATACCTTAGCCACAGTCCACACCAACCCAAAGGGTTAAAGCTGCACTTAGTGACAGAGTTCAGTGCTGTCCAGAGCCAGTCCAAAACTGCTCCATTTATTTCTGATTAGGACACAAACTGATTAGGGGCTGAACTGCCACTGAACCCTTCTCTCTGACCCCCAGTGCATCCTTGGTGCACTGTGAGCTCTGTTGGTGTAACCCATGTGCCCTCAGCATGCTGAGACAACTCTTGTTTGGTTTGCAGATATCAGTGTTGATCATCCTGATGAAAAGTCAATCATCACCTATGTGGTGACATATTACCACTACTTCTCCAAGATGAAAGCTTTAGCTGTGGAAGGAAAACGTATTGGAAAGGTTTGCAAGTTTAAATTATAAATTGTTACAAAGCAGGTGAAATATTTCTGGGGTTTTTTTTCCTCTTGGGTGTTAGTTCTTTATGGGTCTGCTGTATGGTAGTTTTTATTTTTTGCTTTTGAATGTGTTGTGAATGTTAAATATTCCCATATGATTGTGAGGAGTAGTTAATTTCCAGCTGCCTCACATTAGAAAACACTTGGCTGGTGGTTTATTTTTGCTTGTTAATTTTGCATCATTGCTGCCTTTCCTTTCTCATTAACTACTCCTCACCCTCTGGGTCCTCTGTCTCTTCTGGAGCGCAGAAAGTCCCTCATTTAAAACACGTGCAATCATTCTCTGCCCTTTGGCAGCGTTGCCCCATCCCTACTGCTGGCCGACTGAGCATGAATCCTTTTGTGAGCCTTAGCTCTGCCCCTCTTTTGCTGTGGGATCATGGGAATTCACTGCTGAAAGATGCAGAGCTCTCACTCCTCAGGGATCCCAGCCCCTGTGGTGCTGAGGAGTGAGGGCTCTGATTCATAGCTCCAGTCTCCCAACAGTTTCTTTTATGTGGCTTGTTGGATTAAAATGACTGAAGAGCACAGCCCTTGTGACTCACGTTGTGTTGTGCTGCTCGTTGCAGGTGCTTGACAATGCCATTGAAACGGAGAAAATGATAGAAAAATATGAGTCCTTGGCTTCTGACCTGCTGGAGTGGATTGAGCAAACCATTATCATCCTCAACAATCGCAAGTTTGCCAACTCACTAGTTGGTGTGCAACAGCAGCTGCAGGCGTTCAACACCTACCGCACAGTGGAGAAACCACCCAAGTAATTTCAATCCTAGCTTAAACCAACACTGCTCGTTTAGTTTAGTCAATCACTGATTTTTATTTTTTTTTTACAAACATACACATCCAAGTAATTTTAATCATGGCTTAAGGATTGATTTCTTTGAACAAGCCCAGCTATCATATTCCTGATTGGCACTTGTCGAGATAACTCGAGGCCTGTTTGGTTTATGCTACTCAGAGTGCAGATATAACAACAGCAATGAGACAACTGTGTCTCCTGCAAGATCTGGGTGTGCTGGAAGCTGGCCCTGCCCTCAGATGCCTGTCTTATCATATGAGTGGTAATAGCATACCACGGTAGTACAGTAACATCACCACTCATGCTTTTAATAGCACTGTATAATACCAATACACTGCTATTAAAAGAATCGTACCGCTTATCCAGAATCAAGAGGAAGCATGTCTGGCTTTGTAAAACAGCTCTGCTTACCAAAACTAATACAAGCACAACTCTGCAACTTATTTCTGGAAGGCGTCTTTAAGCATCATAGTATCAGATGTGTTTATTATTTTTTGTCTCATTTAAGTTCTAATGGATAATAATCACAACCCAAAACATTACAGAGTATCCAGACGTTTTCTAAAATTGCAGTCTATTCCCTAGTGCCTGTGGAGTTTGTTTATTTCCCAGGCGTACAACTCGGGGAAGACAGTGGGAAGAGTTTATTGACTGCAGTGGGCTTTAAATAAAACTTCCATTTCTTGTGTTGATGGAGTGAACTGGGACAACACATGCACTAGAATAAAAAAAAAAATGCAGTTTTTTTGTCCCCTAAGGAGGTTTAAATCCAAACACTCAGACAACTGACTTCTGTGAAGTTGCTTTTGTTGTCTGACCCAACAGGCTCCAAGGGATGTGTGAGCTATTTCCATTGCTTCCAGCTTCCACACAAGATGAAGGTGTTTATCAGAATACTCCATTCAGCATGTCAATATTTTAAAGAAGGGCTTTATTATAGTTTATTTTAGTTGAATATATTAAGTATTTTATAGATGTGCTTCCCTGTGAGGGTGGTGAGGCACTAACAGGTTGCCCAGAGGGAACTGTGGCTGCCCCATCCCTGGAAGAGTTCAAGGCCAGGTTGAACAGGGTTTGGAGCAACCTGGGCTAGTGGAAAGTGTCCCTGACCGTGGCAGGGAGTGGAACTGGCTGATCTTTAAGGTCTCTTCCAACCCAAGCCATTCTCTGATTCCATGATTACACCTTAGTAGCAATGAAGGCTTTATTGTGACTCAATTCTCTTGCAAACTTTTGTTTAGATTTACAGAAAAAGGAAACCTAGAAGTGCTGCTTTTCACCATCCAAAGCAAAATGAGAGCCAACAATCAGAAAGTGTACATGCCAAGGGAGGGCAAACTCATCTCTGACATTAACAAGGTAAATTGAGCCAGCTCCCACTCTGTGACTTGGGTTTTTGATGTTTTCTTTCAGTCTCTCTCAAGAAATTGGGAAGAAGTCTATTTATGATCTCCAGCTTTGATGTGGGAGGGGCATAAGGTCTGGGAGAGGTGGGGTGACCTATGTGAAGCTTGGACTCACTACCAGGTCCCTGTGTATCCTCAGACTCTGTAGAATGATGGATGAGGATAGCAACTTCCATGCTGGAGGAGTGCTCAGTCCTTCTGATCATGGGGCTGACAGCCCTGCCTTGTCCCTCCCTCATCCTGGCTTTAGAGTTAAGTGACAGAAACCAGCAATAGTCAGTACTGTGCCCTCCCCCCTGACCTCTGCTCACATCATGGGGGAGTGGAGGGAGCGCCATGCCTGAGCTCAGGGATCCCTCTCGGAGTCCCTGCAGTCCTGGTTTGTGCTGGTAAAGCAGAGTAGAGCTGACAAGCTCTCTCAAGGGTAACAAACAGTGAAAACCTGTGAGCTTTCCTCGTTTGTGTTTGATCATGCTTGGCATTCCCAGAGCAGCCGTTGTGGGTGTCTGTGGCCTCATCCCAGAGAGCAGCAGGCTGCTCAGCTCTCCTGGTTGCAGTAAGCCCCCATGCCTGTGAATGCCACAAATACTTGTGTTTCAGGCAGTTTCATATCTGTTCAGATTTAGAAGAATCTCTGGTAATCTGTGTTTAATTGTGGGTATTTTGTTGTCTGTAAGGAGATCTGAAAGGTGATCAGCTGACTCCCAACATGCTCCCGAGACTTATTTGTGTAGTGTCAGTGTGCATGTGAATAACTTTTGGGTTGGGGGAATAAAGGACTTGTACGAGCCAAAACTAATCAAATTTTGCAGTTGTTTGCTTTTCCAAAGTGGATGTAATGAAGAACAACAATTGTATGTTGGTTTTTGGAGGTGAGAGGCCATGAATGTCTTAATTCTCGTTTCCTAAAGGAGGAAGATAGAATCCACTTGTTTGGAAGCAGTGCTCAGGAGACTTTTATTTTTAAACAAATGGTTTCTCACACATTCACGCCAGGTGGTTTGCTTAGGCTTTGGTGGGAGGGGGAAAAAGAAAGAACCAGAGAAAATCCATCTGAGATAAACAACTCTTACACCCCTTGCTGACTAAGTTGATAACATATTTTAAGTCATGTGCTTACATTAGCAAACAAGGTGTAAGGCCAACCAGTGCAAACTGGATTTATTGGCATATAAATAAATGAGCCACTTTGAGGAACTTGCCTGTAGTGACTTCAGTCCTGATTCCATGCAAAGAAGATGGGATTTATCATAATCTTATAAGAATGTGTGTTTAGAAGACTCATGTTATTTTTTCTCTCTACATCTTAAGGCCTGGGAAAGACTGGAAAAAGCTGAACATGAAAGAGAACTGGCACTGCGAAATGAGCTCATCAGACAGGAGAAACTGGAACAACTTGCACGCAGATTCGATCGCAAGGCAGCTATGAGGGAAACTTGGCTGAGTGAAAATCAACGGCTTGTTTCTCAGGTGCTGCTCTCACAAAGTGTCTGGGTGACTAAAATGTTTCCCATGAGTAATTAGAGCATACAGGTCTTGCAAAGAGAACATTTCATCCCCTGTGCCTCGTATTTTTCTGAATCTATGTATGTGTGTATTTATTTATTGTGTTTCTTGTATATGTGTATGTACTGTAGGTCCTGTCTTTAATGCATTTGGGGTATCCCTTCCTTGAATTGATCAGGAGATTTGATGAGGAAATAACTACTTCTGAATATTTTGGTGAATTCAGTGAAATTAGCCCAGGAATTAATTTTCTTTTTTGATATTAGAGATACTTTTAATATGAGGGATTAAAAAAAAAATCCAAAGTCCCAGCCTAATCCTGATGGCCATGTGATTCTTCCGCCAAAGGTAGTGAGTGATACCTCTGATTTTATCAGTGGTTCTCCATTATCAGAGGTATCTCTTAATTTATTAAGGAAGACTTGTTGGAGCATTTTGAGATCCCAGATTTGCTAACAGGTGTATTCTGCTGTCAGCACTGATGTTAGGGATTGAGCAGTGTGGCTTTTCTCCTCAGCAGCTGTTCCTGAAGAAGTGCCTCTGTCTTTGCAGGATAATTTTGGCTTTGACCTTCCAGCAGTAGAGGCTGCAACAAAGAAGCATGAGGCCATTGAGACAGACATTGCGGCATATGAAGAGCGAGTCCAGGCCGTGGTTGCGGTCGCCAAGGAGCTTGAGACTGAAAACTACCATGATATCAAACGCATCACTGCAAGGAAGGACAATGTTATCCGCCTGTGGGAATATCTCCTGGAGCTGCTCCGGGCACGGAGACAGCGGCTGGAGATGAATCTTGGTCTGCAAAAGATTTTCCAGGAAATGCTGTACATTATGGACTGGATGGATGAGATGAAGGTGGGTGTAGATGAAGAGATGAAGGTGTCATTTGAGAACATAGGTCGAATATTCTGGAGAGGTGTGCATGTCCTTTTTTGTCAAGTTTTGATTCATTTTTCCCCTCTGGCTTAATAGACAAACTAATAATCCACATTCAAAAATGTGGATTAGTCAAAAATAGATTCACATTCAAGAGCTTGAACAAATTCCTGATGATGATTTGTTAAAAATAAACATTAAGAACAAGTAAGGAAAAAGAACAAGTTCATTCCTTAAAAAAGCTACTTTGCAGCTTCATGCCTGTCTCACCAGAGCCAGAGGCTTTGGTCACAGTGCTTGGGTAAAGATGACAGATTTGGTGAAAGGGAATTAAATAAACTCTTCATCATAATTTACTTGGGGAGCAAGTCACCTCTGTGTTTTAAAAAGCATGAATTTCTTCCTGTCTGTTCTCCTGGGAGCTGGGAAGGGAAAGAAGCACAAATTGTCCGTCAGGCAGCAGAACTTGGAAGCTGTTGGAGGGAAGAAAGATGTGTGTTGCTCAGGGGGAGCTCACAGCACCTGGGCTGAGTGCTGCTGTTGGTCCTGCTGAGCTAACTCAGCATCCCATCATCCTAGACTTAAAACTGCATGAAAGGACAGTCAAGTTCTTCATGGTTGCCAGTGATTTTAAAAATATGGCTCAGGTTCGTATCAGCCATGTCTCTCTACATTTGGAACAGCTGTCCTTATGTCCTGCTGTTTCTCTGAACTTCATGTAACCACAGTGTCATGCCTGGAGTCACAAAGAACCAAACAGTTTATGGCCTTCATCCCTTTTTACTTGTCTTTTACATTTTGATCAGGTGCTTCTGCTGTCTCAAGACTATGGCAAACATCTATTAGGAGTTGAAGACCTGCTGCAGAAACATGCTCTTGTGGAAGCTGACATTGCTATTCAGGCTGAGAGAGTGAGAGGGGTCAATGCCTCTGCTCAGAAGTTTGCCACCGACGGAGAAGGTAACCAGAACTCAAAACACACTTCTGTCTTAATTACCTATGAGGTTGTCTGTAAGACTCATTAGTTCTGCAGGCTAGGTTAGGTTAAATTCCCCACCGGAATAAGAGAATCCCACTTCATTTGTTCCTGCTGTACTCACCATGGCAATGATTAATTTGTCCAGGAGCCTGCTCAGGAATTCAGTGTGGCATTGTGCTTTGCATGGGATGTCACGCTCCTCACAGCAGCTTCTGTGGCTTTGTAGAGATCTCCACTAGCTCCCCATTCTGTGTTTCTGAGGCAAACAACTCAGATTGCTGGACTGAATCTGATATTGTCCTAATTTATGCTAGAAGCAAGCCATTCCCTAGAACCCAGTGTTGTTAACTAGAGGAAATGACATCCATTTTGTGCAGTTGTATGTATGAAGCTGATCTAAATCTGGAGTAGTGAATTTTGTTTCACTGAAAACAGTTATGAATATCTTCCCTTACGGTTCTTTTTGTGTCTTTAGGCCAAGATCAGCATTTTCTGATCTGTGTTATTGTATGGTGGAGCTTGAATAGTGCACACTCACTTTCAGGAGACTAGCTGTGGATTCTTTGACCTAAACTTTGTAGCTGGAACAAACAGGAATTCCAAACTCCAGCTGTGGGGATGAGAGTGAAGCAGTCCACATTGTAATGTACATTCTCTGTCCAAGCAGGTTACAAGCCATGTGACCCGCAGGTGATCAGGGACCGTGTGGCTCACATGGAGTTCTGTTACCAAGAGCTGTGCCAACTCGCGGCGGAGCGCCGGGCTCGCTTGGAGGAGTCCCGGCGCCTCTGGAAGTTCTTCTGGGAAATGGCTGAAGAAGAGGGATGGATCCGTGAAAAAGAGCAGATCCTGTCATCTGATGACTATGGGAAGGATCTAACCAGTGTCGTCCGACTCTTGAGTAAACATAAGGCGTTTGAGGACGAGATGAGTGGTCGCAGTGGCCACTTCCAACAGGCGATAAAAGAAGGTGAAGATATGATTGCGGAGGAGCATTTTGGGTCTGAGAAGATCAAAGAGAGAATTAAGGATATCCGGGAGCAGTGGGCCAACTTGGAACAGTTATCTGCCATTAGGAAGAAGCGTCTGGAGGAAGCCTCTCTCCTTCACCAGTTCCAGGCTGATGCTGATGATATTGATGCGTGGATGTTGGACATCCTCAAAATTGTCTCCAGCAATGATGTTGGCCACGATGAATATTCCACTCAGTCCTTGGTCAAGAAACACAAGGACGTGGCTGAAGAGATTGCAAGCTACCGGCCGACCATTGACTCCCTTCATGAGCAAGCCAAGGCCCTGCCACAGGAACATGCTGGATCTCCAGATGTGCAAGGCAGGTTGTCCGGAATCGAGGAAAGATACAAGGAGGTTGCCGAGCTGACTCGGCTGCGTAAACAGGCCTTGCAGGATACCCTCGCTCTTTACAAGATGTTCAGTGAGGCAGATGCTTGTGAGCTTTGGATTGACGAAAAGGAGAAGTGGCTGAATAATATGCAGATTCCAGAGAAGCTGGAGGACCTGGAAGTGATCCAGCACAGGTGAGAATGCCTTTACCAGAAAGTTTGGGGAATACTGGGTGGAAGTTCTACACCAGCTACTTTTCAGCTTACCTGTGGCTCAGACTCTCTAATGCCTGTGGGCTCTTTTGTTTGTCTGTTTTCCCCAACTCCAGATTTGAAAGCTTAGAACCAGAAATGAACAACCAGGCATCCCGTGTGGCAGTGGTGAACCAGATTGCCAGGCAGCTGATGCACAGCGGCCACCCAAGTGAGAAGGAGATCAAAGCACAGCAAGATAAACTCAACACAAGGTAAGCAAAGACCTCGTGCTCATGAACATGACACTATGGCTAGAACAAGTATGGTGGGGTCATTTGCGTTTCTTATATATTTGGGTTTCTAAGATATTCTGATACTGGTAGCTGACGTATCTTCAAGGTAGGCCTTTAAAGCTTCAGAAGAACTGTGCCTTTCAAATATTTCATTAGCAGATGAAGTTTTGCTCTTGACTTAATCAGGCCCTGAGTGTGTCAGTGCCTTGATTTGCAGGCTGGAAGTTGGCTTTAGTGATTATGATGATAAAAAAGAAACCAATATCATTTCATGTAAACTCACTCATTTTTTCGCTTCAGAGTAAACCAAGAGTGCACATTTAGAGTGAAAATTTGATGTAACTGGTAATTTTTTACTTGAGAAAAATTATACTCGGTGTTGCTGGTATTTGTCACATTCTAATGTGTGCCATAACTTGGTTAATGCTTGCTTTGCTCAAACTATTGACGGGGTGAGAAGGACTGAGAAAACCATGAGTGGCTGGGTTATTTCATGGCTCACCAAACTGATGGAGCAACTTCTCACTTGCCATATTCTTTTCCTTTATTATACACAAATCTCCATTGCTCTGCTCTTCTCTCCTCACACATTTCAGGTGGAGCCAGTTCAGAGAACTGGTAGACAGGAAGAAGGATGCTCTGCTGTCTGCTCTGAGTATCCAGAACTACCATCTTGAATGTAATGAAACCAAATCCTGGATCAGGGAAAAGACCAAAGTGATCGAATCCACACAAGACCTGGGTAACGATCTAGCTGGAGTGATGGCCCTGCAGAGGAAGCTGACAGGCATGGAACGTGACCTGGTGGCCATCGAAGCCAAGCTCAGTGACCTGCAGAAAGAGGCAGAGAAGTTGGAATCAGAGCATCCTGACCAGGCACAGGCTATCCTTTCACGGTTGGCAGAAATCAACGATGTGTGGGAAGAAATGAAGACCACCCTGAAGAACCGGGAAGAGTCCTTGGGAGAGGCAAGTAAGCTGCAGCAGTTCCTGAGAGATTTGGATGACTTCCAGTCTTGGCTGTCCAGAACACAGACTGCCATCGCCTCAGAAGATATGCCCAACACTCTGACAGAGGCTGAGAAGCTGCTCACTCAGCATGAGAATATTAAGAATGAAATCAACAATTATGAGGAAGATTACCAGAAGATGAGGGACATGGGTGAGATGGTGACACAAGGGCAAACTGATGCTCAGTACATGTTCTTACGCCAGCGCCTACAGGCTTTGGACACTGGATGGAATGAGCTTCACAAAATGTGGGAGAACAGACAAAATCTCCTTTCCCAGTCTCATGCCTACCAGCTGTTTCTCAGAGATACCAAGCAAGCAGAAGCTTTTCTTAATAACCAGGCAAGTGGTCAAGATATACCTGACTTCATTTCTACAGGTTGGCACTGTACACTGTAAGCAATTAACAAAATCATTTGGCAGGAGAGCTACTAACAGATAATTTTCCCTTTTTAACTGTATTTTACTTCAACCTGTTCTTGGGAAATGTTTCTTGGGAGGGATGTAGTGAATCTGTTGGAGAAGCAGCACAGCCTGAGTGTAACACTTTTCTCTCTGTGATTGATGCTTTGATCACAGGAGTATGTTCTGGCACACACGGAGATGCCCACAACTTTGGAAGGAGCAGAAGCTGCTATCAAAAAACAGGAGGATTTCATGACCACCATGGATGCCAATGAAGAAAAGATTAATGCAGTTGTGGAGACTGGCAGGAGGCTTGTTAGTGATGGGAACATTAACTCTGATAAAATCCAGGAGAAAGTGGACTCTATTGATGACAGGTAAGGTCAGAACAATGGTACAGTGTAGCTGTTGGTGCTTTAATTCTGTTCTCTGAGAGATGGCCTGTTACCAGGATCCAAAGGCAAAGTAGCAGCTTAGAAAATGTCTGTTGCAGACTGTTATCTTTGTCCTGTGGAAAAATAAGAACTGTCATGTTTCAAATTGTGCTGGGCTAATCTTAAATAATACCTCTCCCACTTTATAGACCTACTAAGTAATAAGCTCTCCACCCAGAATTTGGCTGAGTGTTGCTATGTAATTCTTGGAGTCTGAACAGACCTTATGCTATGGTCGGAGCTGTAGCAGTTAGCTGTGTCTGGTTCCACAAGTCTTAGTTTCCTCTTCTCCCTCCTAGCTGATTTAATTATAATAACGAATTCCTGTCCTTCCACTGAAGAAGGAATGTAACTCATCAAGAGTGCATTTGGCATTGCATCCACCCCACCCGCTCATCTTTGATTGCCTCTTCCAGCTTGTCTGGCCCTTCTGAAATCTGATTAGGGAGCACTGGTACAAATGTGTCTTTCATCCTTGAAGAAGCCCTTTGCTTTCTCTCTTTGGCTGTGGCACGGATGCTACAGAATGTTAAGAGTTTCTTGTTCTTTGAAACCCAAATGTTCAGTTTTGATGGCTGTGATATATGGGTCTTTCTGGTTTTGGTTTGGGTAATAGTGGAGCCTTTCAAGGCACTTTTCAGTCGGGAGTGTCAGAACACAGCAGTAAGCTGTCAGATGTTACCCATGACCCTTCTGTCATACTTAGATCCTACCACAGCCAGTAACCTCAGTTACCCATATGCCTTTATCTCCAAGGACAAACTGAACTGAAGTAGGTCAGAAAACGATCTGTGCCTTTTCTGTTTTGGCAGGTATGTCCCACTGCATGCGCACCTGCTTTAGCTGAGCTTCATGGCTTCGGTAAAAGCAGCTATTCCTGTTCCCAGAGCTTGCTGAGGGCCTCTGAGTTCTCTGACAACTGAAGCCCGAGGGTATCTCATGTGTTCATTCTCTCTCTAACCAGCTTGACTCTAGATCCCAGGGAGAATCTGCAAAGGCCAGAAAGAGGAGATTATATGAAAGCAGTCAAGGGGACAGCTAGGACAGTAATAATCCTTATTTACCCTCGCTGCCTTTCCATGTCCTTTGCTCCTCCCGTCCACTTAGGAAAGAGGAGAGCTTGATCCCAGCCTTCTGATCAGGTGTCTTCTGTCTGCAACTTTTGGAATATTAAAAGATAACATCCAGGGATATCATAGCAAATGGTCAGGTGCTTCTTGCAGCCCTTTCTGAGGTGGCTGGAGTGGGAGGACAGCTTCAGCCTCTGTCCAGTGTGCTCTGCAAGAGGTTCCTGCTGCCCTGGCCATAGTGCTCTGACTGTTATTCCTCTGTGTCCCTGTTGTCCTGTGGCACCCCAACTGGTCACCTGGGCTGTCCTGCCTGTGGGACATGTGCTGGAGTTCCTGCTCAGATGGCAGGGAAGTCCTAGAGACTCTTATTTCTTTAAGTCCATTTTTTCCAAAGCGTTTCCTCAATTCCAAAGCTATTTATGTGAGGCGCTGCAAAAGCCATCTGGCTGCTGCTATTCAGGAAATCCGTGTGATTGCTCCCCGAGTCTGTCAGGCTGATAAGCCTCAAGAACAAAGCCCTAGGGCTGGGTGCAGTGGGAGTGGTAGCAAAGGAAGCCTCTTTGCTGTTACAAAAAGTGGTTCTCCCAACCAAGCTCCACCTGGATGTCTAACAAAGGACCAAAACAAACAAGTACAAATATGTGCAGTGGCTCCATACTTCCCATATGGAGCTCTTTGTAGTTTTTATTATTGTTCATAGTGTTTTTTACAGTCATGCTTTCAAGCTGTTCCTGAGGAGACCCCACTGTCCATTGGTGCAGCAGACAGACCCTGCCCTAAAACGGTTCTCATCTAAGTAGAGATGGTATGAGGCAGAGGAGAGTGCAATAGGAGAGAAACACTTCAGCACAGTCTTTTAGCGCAGTTCACAGGAAAGAATAAACAGGAATAAGGACATGGAGGAATGGTGAGGGAAGGAGAAGATGGCTTTGAATCAAGTTATCACTAGGTAGCTTTTCCAGCTGGGAAAGAAGCTGGTCTCCCTAGGGCAGTTGTCCCTGCTGTGATGACTTCTGCTGCTCTGAAGCATGGAGAGAAACACTTCAGCACAGTCTTTTAGCGCAGTTCACAGGAAAGAATAAACAGGAATAAGGACATGGAGGAATGGTGAGGGAAGGAGAAGATGGCTTTGAATCAAGTTATCACTAGGTAGCTTTTCCAGCTGGGAAAGAAGCTGGTCTCCCTAGGGCAGTTGTCCCTGCTGTGATGACTTCTGCTGCTCTGAAGCATATTGCATTTTCTTTTTTTGCGTAGGGGAACTGCCCCAGTCTGTGTGCCTGTGCATGTCCTCTCTGATTCTGCAAATGAGATATAATTTAAAGACAGTGGCAGGTCTGGCACAAATTGTGATCTGGGCCTGGTTTACATCAACTTTTGTATTTGTGCAGCCTTCTGCTCACTAGAGAACAGAACAAAGTTTTGTTCCTGCCCATTGAGAAGGGAGAGTGTCTCTTGTTTGCTGGAGCAACTAGAGAAGCTGAAACTGCCTTGAATATATATCAGGATTCCTATCAAGCAGTTGCAGTCACGCTATGTGTAAGATTTATTGTTTCTGCACAGGTTGTGAAACCCACGGGCTTACAGTTAAACCACGTGTGGTTTTGTCAGTTTTCAGCATCATCTGCATTCTCGGGGGCCTCTGGGAGACAGTGTGGGGACACTGTAGCAAATTTTGGTGCTCTGTTCTTAGATTGATTTGTGTTAGACACCTCCTTGCTCAGAATTCTACTACCTTCTTACAGTTCAGCCCCGTTCTTCTTCAGAGAATACTCGTTGTCCACTCTCAGTCTAGCTCATCTTGGACAACAACCTTTTACCGTGAAATAGCTCTAAGCACCAAAGATTACATTTGTTATGCTATGACATCATCTGTTTGATATCCCTGCATGATTTCCCTCAAGGTCCTTCAAGTTAGTATTTCCAACACTCTGTGGGATATATTTTTGCTAGTTTTTTTGACGTAAGTTTTCCCAACATAAGAACTACTCTACTTAGTCTTAAATCTACTCAAATAAGCGTCACGAAAATTCTCCTTTTGACTTAATTACTTGTGCCTTCTCCAGAACACGAGTCTGTAATGTAATCTAGTCCTAAATCTGTGAAACCAGCATGATGAAATCACCCAAGCCATTCTTTGCTTCATTTTAGCAACCTGAGTAATGCACTGGGTTTGCACAGCAGTAGTCCTGTAAAGGGTTTTCTCCTATTCCCGTGTTCACAGAGCTTTTGCTTTCGTATAAAACGTATCCCTAAGTATTCCTTGTGTTTCTGAAGTCACTAAATTTGTGCCAGAGAGTATGCTTTGGTAACTTATTGTAGATCAGGAAATGTGGTATCATAATCCAGTTGTTGTCATCAACATGTGATTTATAGTCTCCTGGAACATTGTGAGTCTCTGGAGATCTCTGCTAACATGGATTTATTTGGCTGTTGCCAGCATGTGCTGAGCTCATCTTATAAATTGCCACCCTTTAGAATAATTTCCAACTCTCAAGCCATATTTATCTTATTACAAATGGCAGCAATATTTCAATTTAAAACCCTGTGCAGTGCAATAGGAACAAACCTAATAATAAGCAGTAAATAAAAATTATATTCTTTACTCTGTCTCTTCCATGTAAATCACCTCATAAATAATGAAGGGATGGAAGGACAGGGATAACTACTCCAAATTAAGCATTAGTTAAAACGTGCCCAGAATTCCCTTAGGAATCAGCTCTTCAGGCCCTATTCCATTTGAAGAACCCACCAAGACCTTTGGGACTGCCAGCATGACTCATCCTTCAAGGGGCAAACAGTGATGAATCAAAAATAGGCCTCTAGGCTAGGCTAACCTTTTCTTCTGTCTGCTCTTAAATGCTCTGAAAAACATGATCCAAGGTGCATAAAGCTTTTATTTGCAGAAGCACGCAGGGGTGCTACATCTGCTGTTGGTTAAATACAGCGTTGGGAAGGTTCTGTAACTCACCTTAGGAGAAGGAGATGCTGAAGGTATGTTACAAAGAGCATTACAGCAGGTACATACTCTGCAAGAGTCACACAACATATGATCTTATTGCTGCAAATTTGCCAACAGTTTTGTTATGTTTTTTGGCAAACAGTCTGAACTTTCCTGTGGGCTTGAAATTAGTGTACCAAATTCTGCCCATAACACTTGTGAAATCCTGCTGACTTCAGAATTTTCTCTGTGTATTTTACTGCTTACAACAAGTAGATGCTGAACTTCAGTAAGCCCGTTAAATAACGCACACAGATCTGAGCCTCTAAAATGTCCTCCTTTAAAAGCAGCAAAGGACACACACCACATGCTTACTCAGCACCTGTATCCCAAAAGGCTACAGAAACCAACAGTGATAGTTTGCCTATTTCAAGTTTTTTTTTTTTCTCTGCTGTTTTTTTTCTGACTAGGCATAGGAAGAACCGTGAAGCAGCCAGTGAACTTCTAATGAGACTGAAAGACAACAGGGATCTCCAGAAGTTTCTTCAGGATTGCCAAGAGGTAAATCATGTCCATTTTTATATTGCTGAAAGCAGCATCCTGCAAAAGAACATTCTTGCTCCATATTTCATGAGGACTGGAATGCTCAGCATTTTGCAGTCATGTCATCCAGTAGTATTTAGTGTGGAGTAGTCATAAAACAAACCCTGCCCACACCCCTGCAAAAATGAGTGTTTGGTTTTTTTCTGTTCTCATGAACTGAATTGTCTTTTGTCATGTAAGATAAAAACATAGGAAATTGCCAAAACCAATGAAGATTTTCTGCTGTGGTATAAATTATAATCATGTAGAATGCAGTGGGATTAGCCTTGCACTTAAGAATTTTGTCTACAGCTGTATGTGGCCTGGTGCAGGAGATGTCAAGTGATCCTACAAAACATTAGTCAGGAGAATAGGAGGGTAGGAATAAGAGGGAAGCAGGATCAAGCTGTATAATTTATAATGTGTGATTTACCTGATAGTCAAAACCAATTTGCATGTGTTTAAAATTATTAAATCTTAAAACATTTAAGAAAATAAATTCTTTCCAGATTTTCTAGTGATTTACACAGACTGTTTACACTGAAGACAACATTTTAAAGTTTGGAATACTCTTGTTCCTGGCATGGGGAACTAATCAAATAATTTTCAGGTTATTTCATGCAGTACTGACAGATACTAAAGAGCCTTGCCTGTGACATGCCTTAAAAAGCAGCTGTCCTTAGCTGAAGCATGCAGAGAACTGACTGTGACAAAGCTGTGGGTTTAAATTCGAGAGTCAGTGCACTAGCTGCACATGTGACCCAGCTTCAAGAGCCTGGCAGTCACTGCAGTGTGTCTGAAGGGAATTGCCCACAGCAGAGGTTTTGATCATAAACTGGGCAAGTGGTGTTTGCTGCTGGGTTGCCTGGATGCAGTCTGTTTCCCGGTATTGCATAAGCTAACCATGAGCTTGCCTTCAATTGCTCCTTTGGTGGTTAAAACATGACAGATTAGCAAAAATTGTGCTCTTATTAGCAGCAGCTTCTTCCTTTGTCTGTAACATCTCTGGTACAAATATCCTCCTGGCCCTTGGAGCTGTCCTAGCCTTGGTGTCAGTGTGTTTGTGTTCCCTAGGATCTAGGTTTTTTTCCCCTCTATGATTGAAACGAAAACATAAAAGCATTAGTATTGCTGCCTGAATGCCTTCCCTCTGGTTTGTTTCTCTCCAGCCACTAAAGCATGGATGTCTCCACGGCACAGTTCAAAGAGAGAACTTAAAATTACCCAAATGTCACAAATTTCTCCAATGCTCTTTGAGAGGACGTTAGCTCTGGTGATAATTGCAGGGCTATTTCCTGAGAAGGCAGCCATAATGAGACTTAGAATTTACATTAGCCTGATTGCAAAGTGCCTGTTGACACCTCCAGTGGGCTGGAGGGATTGTGTGATGGAGCAGCACTGTCCTGCGGGGTGGAAAGGAGCCAAGGGAGTATCTCCCCCTTGGCTTTTCTCTTAGCACTGCCTGTGAAGCTGAGAATTGTTAGAGAACAGCTTTGAACCAGTCTCCATTTCACCTGGCAGTGATCCTTTGGCCTTCCTACCCGCCACTGCCTTAGGGACAATTTCCCATCCGTCTGTGACATGAGGAAGAGAAGTGTGTTCTCTGCAGCTTGTTCCTTCCCAGGGTAGCCACTTTCCTCATCAGTCACTCCATGCTGAAGCATTATTGTGAGTGTGGCCTCGTGCCCCTCATTCCTTCCTGCCGCTGACTCCCGGGTGAAGCGCTCCAGGAGCAGCAGGATAATGCTCCTAACAGCAGCTCAGCAGTGATAAACCTTCCCTTCAGGGTCACAGGCCAGGGAAAACAGCAGATTTTGTTGTTAGGAGTCAGATACACTGTCACAGGTTAATCCCAGGGCACTGCTTTTCTGGCTGTTTCTTGCAGTCATCAGTATGAATGTGTTAAATAAATTTGCTGAATGAATGAGTAGTGACAACGGAAAATCCTGAGCTGAAAAGATGTGATAAATGTTGCCATTTAGTTTTCTTTGACTTCCTGCTCTTCCTCAGCACACCTTCAAAGAGTTTACAGCTGAGCTTCCCTGTAAGTGCTTAGAAGTCTCAGCACTGTCTGGGCTTCTTTCCCCAGGGACACCAGTGAAAGCTCTCAGTGAGACTGCGCTCTGAAATTTCTTGCCTGTTCCTGGAGTGTCCTGGCAGGTTGTGCCATGTGGTCTCACCCTGCAGGATGGGCTGTGTCAGCTTGGCTCTTTGCAGTGCCTGCGAAGTGCAGCAGCACTCTGTCCCCTTTCGCCTCCTGTTGTTGCTCTGCCAGGTTTATGAGGGTTTTGTCTCTGTTTCTCTTCCTTTATGCCTAGTTGGCACTGCAGAGTGTTACAGTCTGCTGGAAGCCCAGAGCAAAAACAGGATTTTGTGACACAGGTGCAAAGGATGGGAGGAAGCCTAATGCTCTGCTGGCACTAACAATTGACTTAGGATTTTCTGGAGAACTAAGTGCTCCAAATGTCAGTCTGAGGCACTGTTTTAGAGAATTGTAGTATTTTCTGAGAATCTCCTGCACTGGAGCACTGACTTCCGGTGCCTGTAGCAGTTGCAAAACCCAGATTTTAATAGTGATCCCTTAAATACTTTCTTTGCATTTCTATGCTCTCAGAAGGAGCAGAACAACATTATGAGAGGAAAGATGAGAGGCTTATCCCCACACGCCCTGGCTGTGAATCATGTGTCGTCCATGTCTCACCTCATCCCAGCTGGTAACAGGAACGACACTGCAGCTCCTTGGGATGCACTTTTAAATCCCTACAAGCCTTAATGCTGTGGTTGAGTAAAAGCAAACAGTGAAAGACAGGTAGTGTAATTTGCAGAGCAGCTGTCTCCTCCCCAGTAAGGCAGGAGTAAAACCACTAATACAGGGTTATATCCTAATCCTCCATGTAGCCTCTGACTGTTAAGTAGCATGGTAGCCAGTTCTCATGTTAACTTCTGCCTTCAGAGGTCTTCATTAACATCAGCATTTTTCTATTGAGACTTGATAGCAAGATCCAATGAGGAGTTTCCTGATTGCTGCGATAATTTTTTTCCCTTTCTGTGGAACTTAACGGTGTCTTTAATGGACAGTTGAAAAGAGGCTTGTGAGCTCTCCATGGAATTTGTTGCCCTGTGTCCTGAGCAGGCCAAGGCTCCCTTCCTGCTTGCTTGGCAGGACGTGTGCATCACCCAAGTGGAGTTCTACAGACCAAGCTGAGATTTGTTTTGACATATTCCATTTGGGTAGGTCACTCTAAATATGCAGAAAATGAAGCTTTTCAAATTCTGTAAGTATTCTTGTGAGTGTGGTTTTTATCCACACCTGAGGGATAGATGAAGCTGTCAGACTCACCCTAGGAGGAAATGCAATGTTGGCTGCTAGCATAATTTTCATGTTCTGTTTGCCCATGGCAAATCAGCTATCACTTAAAATACTGGTTTACTCCAGTGATGATCTGGAAATTGTTCTCAGTGCCTTTGTATTTTCAGAAAATCAAAAAGAAAACAGTCTTGGATTTTATATAATGGGAAAAGTAAAGTCTCTGGTACCAGAACTCTACTGGAGATTGGACAAATAAACAAATTACTTATGAAAACCCATACAGAGACTATGGGGGAAAAGTAGAAATGTGGTGTGAATTAATAGTACAAATCCATCTCTGCTTTTGATATGAGTAGAAACACAGAATTTCTTATTTGGAGTGTCCATGAAAAATGTATTTTGTTTAATTCTGGAGACTCCTTCTACATGCCACTCCATCAGTGTGTACATCTGCAATGTTCTCAGGAAGTCAGGAAGGCTCTGCAGTGGTGTGGCGAGGACATTCCTGTCCCGATCCTAACTAGCACACTGAGTAATGTCAGGAGAAAGTGATATGAAAATACCCTGTGACCAATAAGTGGACACTGTTTCTCTTGCTGTTGAACTGGTGAAACGTGTGTATTTGATTTTGCTTATCATGGATTCCTTTCTGCATGAGTTATGGCTTATTTATAGGTTGGAGATAGATGTTTAACTGTTAAAGAGGCAGATCCTTGACTGAACCCTGAGTACAACCTTGAGCAGTCTCTGAGTCTCACACAACTCTTATGCAGAGGCAGCTCTTTATCCTTGACCTGGAGGCATTTTGATACTTCGCATTATTTCACACTAGGAGTGTTTCCACAAACACACATGTGTTTCCCTTTCCAGCTCTCACTCTGGATCAATGAAAAGATGCTCACAGCCCAGGACATGTCCTATGATGAGGCAAGGAATCTGCACAGCAAATGGCTGAAGCATCAGGCATTTATGGCAGAGCTTGCATCCAACAAAGAGTGGCTAGAGAAGATTGAAAAGGTAAGTAAATAACATCCGAAAAATGCCCTCATCTTTGTCCAAGATAGTTGTGCACAGAGGTGGGATGTTCTTCTCTTGATTCATCCCACAGCTAAGGCAAAAGGAGAGTTCATTGCTGTAGAATAAATATCTATCACATTGTGTGTCCATCCAAACCATTTTATTCCTCATTGACATGAAATGGTTTTTAGCCAGGACATCTTCACAGACCAGTCATTGGCCAAGGTGCCAGTTTAATTTTGTCTAGTCTTTCCTATCTGTCAGGAGGAAGGCATAGCCTAGTTTTCATACCCAAAGTGCAAACGGGGCAAATGTTGTGATTTTAGCTAGTAAAGTAGAAGTACTTCCCAGGAAATAAGGGAATATAGGGGAATAACTGAGGTTAGTCTCCCATTTTCATTCATTCAGGACCACAACTAGCCTGCTTTTCCCCATGCAGACTTGGTGCATGAGGTAATAATGTACAGCCAGTTTTGTGATTAGTTAAGATTCACAGCTTTGTATCAAGTTACTTTGAAGCTTTCATATGCTGCGATGAGCTGTACTTTCCCCTCCCTGTTTCTCCTGTGCAGCTCTGGAACACTATGGAGGTCTCCTCTTTAGCTCTGACAATGGGTTTCTGTTCAGTGTAAGTTAGCTTAATTGCTCATTTCCTCTCCCACTTTGGCACTCCATATCCCATTAGAGGCTTTTCTGTGATCTACAAATAGCAATACCCTTTAATGGTGTAATTAGAAGGCTGCTCTTAGTACTGGAAGTTCTTTTTTAGTGATGCTAATGCATCCTCCCCCTTTGCCTCTGAAAAATCAGATTGCAGCAAAGTACCACAGTTGTGTACCGAGTTGTGATAATCCCTGGATTAGCATTCATATTGAATGTGCTGGGTTGGGAGTAGCATTCCCTTCTGCACCCAGGTGCAGAGATAAAAGGGTAATTAGAATAAAGAAAATATTTGCAGAACTAATACAATCTTCGTAAAGGCACAAAGACTTTCAAGTGCTCTGCTGGTGCTGGGTACATGGTTTCAACTTGCCAAGGAAGCTTGTTCCTCTCTGATGTTAGCTGAGGCTCATGGTAATTGCAGTAACCCACTAACAGAACCCTCCTCAGTGGCACAGCTCCATTTTGGTGCCATCAGCTCCCTCTCCCAGTGCTATGGTGGCTCCTCGTGGCTCTCCAGTGACGTAGCCCCCAGGAGGTGGACACATAGTGTGTGCAGCTGCAGCTCCCTCCTCCACTCCCGCCAGGGCTGTGTCCCCAGGAGCTCCCACAAGGCACATGTGCAGTGAGGAGGAGAAGGCAGGCACTGCTTGACCATCCCATTGCCAAGAAACCCTCTTCCAGGCAACAGAGGGACCTGGGAGCTGATGTTCTGGAAGGAGTCACTGGATAATTGGAGATGGAATATGAGTGGTTGATGCTGCCAGCAGATGAGGAATCCTGAGTGCTTCCTAATCAGGATAATTGAGCTAACAGGCTGTGAGTGCTCCCGGGGAGGTATCATTTGGTTGCTCTTTGCTTTGCAGGAGGGAATGCAGCTCATTGCAGAGAAACCAGAGACTGAAGCTGTAGTGAAGGAGAAGCTGACAGGTCTCCATCAAATGTGGGATGAACTTGAATCCACGACCCAGACCAAGGCTCAGCGGCTCTTTGATGCAAACAAGGCAGAACTTTTTACCCAGAGCTGTGCTGATCTGGATAAGTGGCTGAATGGTTTGGAGAGTCAAATCCAGTCGGACGACTACGGAAAAGATCTCACCAGTGTCAACATCCTGTTGAAGAAGCAACAGGTAAACAGATCACAAGGTGCAGAGTGGGCAGGGAGCAGATATCTGCCCTCAAAGGAACAGATTCGGGAACCTTTCGGTTTAGAAAAGAACTTACTTGCTTCTTTCTTTCTTTCTTTCTTTCTTTCTTTCTTTCTTTCTTTTCTTTCTTTTCTTTCTTTTCTTTCTTTTCTTTCTTTTCTTTCTTTTCTTTCTTTTCTTTCTTTTCTTTCTTTTCTTTCTTTTCTTTCTTTTCTTTCTTTTCTTTCTTTTCTTTCTTTTCTTTCTTTTCTTTCTTTTCTTTTCTTTCATGTATCTTTAAGAGCCAAAAATACACCCAGAAACAAATCAGATGTAAATTTCTTGGTTCCCTCCCTGCACATGGCTCCCTGCCTGTGATTCAGACCTGTCCAAAGCTGGTCAGTCCATGATTCCCTGCTGTAGGAAGTAGCAGGGACAGAAGGGAGCAATGAAGCTCTTGCCTGCAGTTAACTGTGTGTTCTCCACAATGTCTCAGGGTACCTTGTGAACAACTGAGAAGAAGAGACTCAGCTGTGTTGTTGGCCAAATTCACCATTTGCACAATCCATGGTTGAGGGATCAGGAGGTGCTCACAGTTGTGAGTCCGTGTTCAAGCATTGGTCCTTGCAATGTGAATGCTGCAATGATTGTTCATGTGGTAAATCTCCACTGACTAGCATCTGTTCTTCCTTCTTAGGCAGCTATTGACATGCCTGAATTGTACCAACTGCTTTTACTACAGTTTTCAGGACCTTTTTGCCATGTTCTGTTTAGATGCTGGAGAACCAAATGGATGTTCGTAAGAAGGAGATAGAGGAGCTGCAGAGCCAAGCAAGGGCTCTAAGTCAGGAGGGGAAAAGTACCGATGAAGTCGATGGCAAACGCCTTACTGTAGAGAAGAAATTTTTGGAGTTGTTGGAGCCTTTGAATGAGAGAAAGGCAAACCTGCTGGCCTCCAAAGAGATCCACCAGTTCAACCGGGACGTGGAAGATGAAATTGTGAGTATCCAAGGAATCCTGTTCCCCAGCCAATAGGAAAATATCACAACCAGGAGGAAACCTCTTGATCATGTCCCTCCGTAGCATGTTGGAGTACTGCTGCTTTTTGCAGCTTGTATGCACCAGCCTCTCTCTGCTGCCCCAAGTGCATGTGAAACTGTGTGAAATCATATATGCTCTTCTCTGCCTTTCAGTTGTGGGTTGGAGAGAGGATGCCCATAGCTACATCTACTGATCATGGACACAACCTCCAGACTGTGCAGCTACTAATAAAGAAAAATCAGGTAAGTAGGTGCTGTTAGAGCTCCATACCTGCTAATTCTCCTTAGTGCTAACTAATTCAGGAAGGAAAGGTATGGAGTAAAACCAGTGGGTGCTGTGGTGTGACCACAGGTGTTGGCACAACCTGGGGTTGTGCATGTATGCTGATGGTGTGTGCTTTGCTGCCCCTCTGGACTTAAGACCATTCTCATCAGTTGGCTTTTCTCCCATGTAGACCCTTCAGAAAGAAATCCAGGGACATCAGCCTCGTATCGATGACATTTTTGAGAGGAGTCAAAACATAATCACGGAGAGCAGCCCTAACGCTGAAGTAATTCAGCAGAGACTTGCAGACCTGAAGCAGCTGTGGAACCTCCTCATTGAGGAGACGGAGAAGCGCCACAGGCGCCTGGAGGAGTCTCACAGAGCACAGCAGTATTACTTCGATGCTGCCGAGGCTGAGGCCTGGATGAGTGAGCAGGAGCTCTACATGATGTCAGAAGAGAAAGCCAAGGTGAGCAGTTCCACCGCAACACTAGTTTGGGTTTAATTGCTTCACTAGAGGGAGGCAGGTTACATAATTTAATATGTCACTAATGTAATGGTAACACAAACAAATTTAATTCCTGGCTGTAACCTCAAGCGATCATCACTTCTCTCTGTTATGACATATCTGATAGTGTTGGGGATAGGCCTTGTTGTACAGAGCCAGGGAAGCATCCTCAGACTGCGGATGGCAACTTTATGCCTTCTCTTACTGTAAGGTCAGAGTTACCAGTGTGGTCCAGTTAGGTCCAGTTTTCTGTTAGTTCTGAATGACAGCACAATGCACTGGCTGTGAAATGGGGCCTGGTGGTCAGTCACCTGGTACCACTGGCACCAGCTTTGACTCCCAGTGACATGAAAACAGAACAGCATCAGACCAAAGAGAACGTGAACTCCTGGTTTTTGAGGAGGTGTTAGTGCTGGATCTTATTTGTATTGATGTAAATGCACTTTGTTCACTGCCCTGATTAAAAAAAAAAATCAGCTTTGTGTCGGTGCAGCACATTTCCTGGGTGTCCAGTCTTTGGTTAAAGAGGGTTTGTTTTGTTTTTTCTATCTAAGCAATGCAAATAAGAAGGAGTATTAATGCAAATAGTTCATTATGCAAAATCTTCATTGAAAAGACTTATTGACAATACAATACCAGTTAACCCTGAGAGCTGGGGGCTGTTTTTCTTAGTCATAACAGTGCATAGAAAGTTTTGATCAGAGTTTCTCCAGGTGCTTGGTGGGGAACCCATTGGCATGGGCTCCACAGGATTTCTTTCCTTTGTGCCATGCTGTTGTTGAGATGCCTAACAAGTGATGTACCTAAAACTGTTCCATGTTTCTGAGCCCTGCACAGTCACCAGTGTTGTGGAAACACAGAAAGAGCTTCATAGAAGATGAAATTCAGCATGCTCCATGCACAGCTGATGTTATTTTGTTTTGCAGCTCAGAGGGGCTGTTGCATTCTCTCTTTCACTTGTTATTTTGCTTTCTCTGGGTACCATTTGCTGTGACATCAACTATTAATATACCATTGGCAGGACAGCTTGGCTTCAGGCTGTACCTGGGAGCAGTTACTTACAGTTCTTAATAGCTGCCACTGTTTGCTCACACACCAACTTGAACTTGCTGTGTGGTGTCATTCTCTGGAGTGAGGGACTTGACTGTAATTTTCTGTTATCCTTACAGGATGAACAGAGTGCAGTGTCCATGCTGAAGAAACACCAGATTTTGGAACAAGCTGTAGAAGACTATGCTGAAACTGTGCACCAGCTTTCAAAGACCAGCAGAACTTTGGTGGCAGATAATCACCCAGAAAGGTATTGACTGCTGTTTTAAACTGGATCATGAGTAGTAGTTCAGTCCCTTTGTTGGGTTGTTCTGACCCACAAAGACTATAGCAAAGAGTAGGCAGCTGAGAAGAGTGTACAGAGGAAGAGGAGCCTCACTCAGTTCAAGGTGCTTGTTGAACCACCCTGATTTGGCCGGAGATCAGAAATCATTTGGGATGGTTCTGGACACCCTCAGTAAATGTGCAGGCTGGTGGTGTCAGGTCTGCCAGGACTGCTCAGCCTCACAGAGGTGTAGCAGTCCTGAGGTACAAGGTCCAGATTCACTCTTGCAACCAACTTGCAGGAGTCTAGCCCGTAGGATCAGTGTCATTTATCTTTCTGCAGTGCTCCCCAAGATCTGCCTCCTCTCATCTCCTCTCTTTGAGATTCCAGCAGAATCAGAGACGGGAGTCTGATGCTTTAAACATGGGCACATAATAACATTTTGGTTTTGGTGAATTTGTCTCAACTTTCATAAATGGCTTTCCCTGGGGGAGGATTCAGGAAGCTTAAGAATCATTTTGCTGTAAGAGATGCAGCTCAGCATACAGAATTCTCCACTGGCTTCAGCTTCAAGGTTGATTCGACTCTGAGGGTCATGTATTTAACTGCTCAGCCTGCACAGGCTGGGAGGATGAGACTGGTTTAGGGCAAACACACTGCCTCCGGTGGAAGGTTGTTATTTAACTCAAAAGCACTCTCTTGTGGTCATGAACATTGCTGATGAGAGTGGATTTCCTGCCTGAGCTGAGTACTGGAATAACATCAACTTTACAAGGCAGAGGGAAGGCAGTTTCATAGGGCTGCGTGACTCAGACAAAATATAGGCAAAAAATACAGCAAGTAGAAATATTAATGCCTTGTAGAAATGCTGAGCTTAAGGGTAAGAAACCCATGAATACTGCTGAACTTTGAAGCAGAGTTTAAATGAAAATGAGCTGCTGCCTGCCTTAGCAGCTCAGATTCTGCAAGTAGTTGTAGGAGAAGGCTCTGGTGTGATCTTAGGCCAGACACATGGAGAGCTTGGTTCCTGGCTCCTGTCTCCAAAGCCCAAGGAGTTACAGGACAGCACAGACAAGTCAGCTAGTGCAGATACCTCTGTCAGCAGAGGGTCAGTCCAGTGTGCCCAAGTCAAATTCCTGCATGCAAGCAGATGTACTTTCCATGGATTAAATACCCTGTGTGTGATGTTTATTTCTTGTAGTTTTTCTTAATTTATTTTTATTTATAAGGACAGTGAAGACTTGATTTTTTTTTTCCAGTGAGCGTATCAGCATGCGCCAGTCCAAAGTGGATAAGCTGTATGCAGGCCTGAAGGACCTGGCAGAGGAGAGAAGGGGCAAGCTGGACGAGAGGCACCGGCTGTTCCAGCTGAACCGTGAGGTGGATGACCTGGAACAGTGGATTGCTGAAAGGGAGGTGGTAGCAGGATCCCACGAGCTGGGCCAGGATTATGAACACGTAACGGTGAGTTCTTTGGAGGTGCTGCAGCTTGGCCATCCTTTTGTGGGTGTCTGGCTTGGTGTGCTCAGGTCAGTCTGTAAGCACAGTGCTGCATGAGGCTGTTTCTGTGCCTTTCAGATGCTGCAGGAGCGGTTCCGAGAATTTGCCCGAGACACCGGGAACATTGGACAGGAGCGTGTGGATACTGTCAACCACATGGCAGATGAACTCATCAACTCTGGGCACTCAGATGCTGCCACAATTGCTGAGTGGAAGGACGGACTCAATGAGGCCTGGGCTGACCTCCTGGAGCTCATTGACACGAGAACACAAATTCTTGCAGCCTCATATGAACTGCACAAATTTTACCATGATGCCAAGGAGATCTTAGGGCGTATTCAAGATAAACATAAGAAACTGCCTGAAGAGCTTGGTAGAGACCAAAACACAGTGGAAACACTACAGAGGATGCACACAACATTTGAGCATGACATCCAGGCCCTCGGCACCCAGGTGTGTGGCAGGTGAACTGTGGGTATGGGAGCCTGGGCTGCAGAGTTCTGCTGCTGCCCTTGGCCCCTCCATGGCTGGGAGACAGAGTGCTGCCATCTGCTTCACAAGTGTATTTCTGTGGGAATAACTTCACCTGCATCATTTTCTTATCTGTCTGTCTGCTTCTCTGTCATTACATTAGGTTGATTACCTCAAGTAGAAATCTGTAAGCACACAGGTTTCTGAATATGTTGGCAATTGTTTGATGCTATTTTGTTTCCTGTCCTTGAAGAAGAAATGATAAAAGCAGAGAGCTTCTGTATTGATTTCAAGTACAAAATATGAAGCCGTGTGTAAACCTGGTTGGGTTTGGGGGGGTTGTTTGGTTTTTGTTGGTTGGGAAAACACCAAAAAGCCCCAGCCAAACCCTCCTGTGCCAGGCACTTTTGATTTTTAGTTTCCGAGAGGCAAAGGAAGTCTGAAGACCTACACAGATGCTATCTGACTTGGTTATGAACCTAGGCATTCTGACTTAAATATGGCCTTTTGTGATGCTTCCTAAGAGCAGTCTGAAAAGATTTAATGTCCATAGTCCAGGCTAAAATTTTCGAAAACACCCAGACTTCATCTAATTCTGAATCTTTTGAAGCCAAGTTATGTTAAGTACAAGGCAGCAGCAGCTGCTCATACAGCACATGAGGGATTCTAAATCAAAATACAGCCTTCAGCTGCCATCCAGAGAATTTGGGAAGGGAACAAGTTGCTTAAAGAATGAAGGAATTACAACTCACTGCATTTACCCAGTAGGTCAGGAAAGAGCTTTTATGGCCTACCAATCCCTGGTTATGCTGCAATTTACACTAGAATCAAGGGGATATAGCAAGCATTTGATTTTCCAAGTGTTTTACTTTCAGAAGCTGTAGATTTTATACAGAAAATGGGAGACATTCACAAAACATCAATCCCAGTCTCTCAAAAAGGTAATTATAATCAAGACCTAAATGAAGGAATATGTAATCATTGCAGAGAGCTGTGGGGTAGGATAATTTTTGGGTGAAACACCCAGAGCACAAAGATGGATCATTATGAGAGTGGCATGATCTCTGTTCCTGTAGCTAGGAGGCTGTTTCATTTGACGTTAAAACAAAAAAAATTAGGCAAGATCTAATAGAATGTTTCCTGGCTCAAAAAGTAAGTGAAACATGCAAGAATTAGCATGTGATGTCCTAAGACAGTGTTTGAAAGGAAAAGAGATTTCTAATAGTAGAAGGGTCTTAAATTTCCAAATTTTCTTCTCTTTGAAGTCATTATCCACATTTTTGAAAAAATGCCTCTGAGAGCTGGAGTGGTGGCTTGGATAGAGCATTCACAAGTGGCAGTGTCACTTGTGTGAGAGGAAGAAAATTTGATGATGAAAGTGGTCCCCATTTGTCCTGGTATTTATGTCTCTTTGTTTTGGCACCACATCTAACAGCAGGTTTAGGCAGTGGCAGATCCTTGCTATTTGGGGGTCCCTTGACCCAACAGTAAAATGTTCTCCGAGGGATATACTGACTGAACAACAGAATAGACCTTTTTAGGGTCGACAGACCAAATACCATTTGCAGTGACTTTAGAAATGACTCAGAAGTATCGACTTGCTGATGCATTTGTCTCTTCCCAAAACACCCCAGGTGAGACAGCTGCAGGAGGATGCTGCACGCCTCCAGGCTGCCTATGCTGGAGACAAAGCTGATGACATCCAGAAGAGGGAAAATGAGGTCCTAGAGGCATGGAAGGCATTGCTGGATGCCTGTGAGGGCCGCAGGGTGAGGCTGGTGGACACAGGAGACAAATTCCGTTTCTTCAGCATGGTTCGGGATCTCATGCTTTGGATGGAGGACGTTATCCGGCAAATAGAAGCCCAGGAAAAGCCAAGGTAATGTGAAGAATCCCTTCTGTATAGGAAGATAAGGCTGCAGGTCAGTTGAGGAACGTCTGTAAGAGTGGGCATCACTGGGAAGAGCTTTCAGAGGCTGCTGGTGGTGCAGTGGTTTACTTGTGTGTGAGGCTGGGGCTGCTCAAGTAATCACAACCTAAAATGATGTCCAGAGAGATTCCGTCTCACACAGGTGGATATTTGATCTCTGATTTGGACCAGATGGTGCTGTTCCTAAGGAAAGGTTTCCTGAAATACAGAGACAATCTAGGGATTCTCTTTTTTTATTGTTCAATTGTGGGTCAGTTTGAAAACATAACTTGTTTGCAAATGTAACAGCTGTTAAATCTGAAATACATGTTTCTGATCATTTTAGGGATGTTTCATCTGTGGAACTCCTCATGAACAATCACCAGGGTATTAAAGCAGAAATCGATGCCCGAAACGACAGCTTCACTACCTGCATTGAGCTGGGCAAGTCCCTGCTGGCAAGGAAACACTATGCATCAGAGGAGGTACTGTGCTACTTAGGGGGGACAGCCGTGGTGTCCCTGGCCCAGGGGTGTCATTTCAGCTGGAGAAACCGTCCCTGTGTCATCTGTAGATGAATAAGCTGTGTGTTCGTAATGATGTGTGTTACCTCAGGGACTGGTGCACTTACTGCTGGCAAATCAGTGTGTAATCTAACTCTGAGTTCATGTTGGGTAGCAGAGATGGCATCGGGATTTAAAGTGTCATTTTCAATCTGGGAAATGCAAAGAAGTTGCTGCATTTCATTCTGCAGAGAGAAGGTTCTGGGATGGAAAGGTGACTTCTTGAGCAAGGGCAGAGGCAGCTGTGAGAGCCTGAACTTTGTACAGGGGAACTGGAATGCTACAGAGAGGCCTACTGGGAGAAAGAGCAGGAAAACGTTTGTCTTACAGGGAGGAAGTCCAGGGAATATTAAGAGAAAACTATATCCATCTGCTTAAGGCCTTGATTTATTTTGTGTTGTGTCTAGGCCAGAGGACAGAGGCTTAACGCAGTTCTCCTGCCCCCATTTGGGGGAGGGAGGATAACCAAACTGCCCCCTCAGGGAAGGGGAGAGGTTCTGTAACAGTCCTGAGCCACATATTTTGCATTATTTGCTGCAAAAAGGGCAAAGATACAATGCACAATTGCACTATTTAGCTTTGTTTGTCCATTACACACTTTTTATCCAATGCTTTTAGTGCTATAGTTTTTAACAGACACTGAACTCTTATGCAAATGTGATATTTTAATGCAAATGTCATATTTATTTATACTTAGAAGAGAAAACCAGCTGTTGTTTTCACATTGAAGTCACTTCCTGATGAGCTCACACAGTGTGTGGCGTCAGTGCTGTTGGCTGCATGGTGTGGTGGGGTGAGCTGCTGCCTGTGCTTGTCTAACAGCCCTACACTTTCTTCTCCAATCCAGATCAAGGAAAAGCTGCTGCAGCTGACAGAAAAGAGAAAAGAAATGATTGACAAATGGGAAGACAGATGGGAGTGGCTGAGACTGAGTAAGGACATCCTTGGATTTCCTTTGGGCAGGGCCGTATCTATCTAACTCTCACTTCACTGTGTCTTCGTGCACTAGAAAAAACCCTGCATCTCCTTACTTTTTTGTTACAGCCCTTGGAAGTGTGTTTGTGCTGGAATAGCTGTAAGGTTCACACCTGTTGATTGTAAAATAATGGAGAATTTCAAACCAAGAAACCTGCACCAAAGGTCTTACTCTATATGATCACATTTGGAGCTCTATCATATTTTACAGGTGTCACATTCTAACTGTAATCCTACAAAGGATGCACTGTTATAAAAATAGGGAACAGCAAAGCCCTGCTACCTCCTTCATGTACCATGCCTGCGAGGTTGGAATGTGGATGAGCAATTCACTGACAGAAGGTGTACTTGTAAACACCTCTTTTTTTGCAAGATTTACACCAGAAACAGCCCAGTTCCAACACCCTTAAGAAAGGGGTTGGAAACCTTAAACTGTAGCGCTGTAGAGAAGCATCTGAGGTTCAGAAATACTCCTTGCTGAAGGCAGCTGCAGCTACAGAGCAGCTGTTCCCTAGACAGAACAGTCTGAGAAGGAAAACCAGCAGAAACCAGACTTTCTGCTCTGAAGTTAGTAAGCTACAGCAGATGAGAACAAAAAAACCCGCTACACTGAACTTGTAAAATTAAATAGAAGAGAAGGTGGGCCTTAACTTTAAGTTTTCCTCAAAGCAAAGCTAACAGGACAAATTTCTGTCTTTTCAATAATTTCATTGAACTTAATTAAGGAAGGTACTTAGCCAAGTATATGTACTTTGTCCCCTGAGCTGTATTCAAATGAATCCAGAAGGTGTCTGATGACTTCATGATGCTCTTTGTCACATTAATGGTTCTGATATCTGTTGCCTCTTTGCTCAGTTTTGGAGGTACACCAGTTCTCAAGAGACGCAAGTGTGGCTGAGGCCTGGCTGCTGGGACAGGAGCCCTACCTGTCCAGTCGTGAAATAGGTCAAAGTGTTGATGAAGTGGAAAAGTTAATTAAGCGACATGAAGCATTTGAAAAATCTGCAGCCACCTGGGACGAGAGGTTTGCAGCACTGGAGAGACTGACCACGGTGAGTGCCATAAACCTCCCTTGGCCGTTCCTCTTGGAATAACTTCCGGCATCACCAGTCTGATCTGCATTTGTTGATCATTTGTTGATTGACCTCAGCCAGCCACCCAGAGCCTGGAGTTTCACGTCCCCAAGCCATACTAAACCCTCTCTGGTTAATTTGAACTCAACAGCCTGCAAGGAAAAAAAACTTTAAATGATAAATGACCTTAGTATCAGCAAGAGCTGTCACAGGCCTGGGAGTGATGACCCAGAAGCAAATTTAAGAGCTGAGCGGATTGCTTCAGCCTTCTGCTGTACTGGTTGTGCTCTAAGAGGGAAGGGGGATTCCAAGTGGAGACCTGATCAAAACACTTCAAGTGGTTTTTGGTTAAAGATGACAGCGGTGGGGAGAGGAGCTTGACAAAAATGTTTATTGTGTTGTGACTGCTCCAGTGCAAGACACTATTGTCTGTTGTCCCCAAGAAAGACACAGTAAGCAAAAAAAAAAACAAAACCCAAACCCCAGTTTGAGCACAGCTGCAATGTCAGTAATTAAGGCTTGGCGAGCATGTTACCATCTTTGGAGAACAATTTGGCTTTAGACACTGAAGTTGAAGTGATTTGGTTTTTCACACACACTGAGCATCACAGCTGCAGACAAGAGGAACTGGAGTTCCTCAGCATCTTCACAAACTGGGCTGGTTTTAGGAGATGGCTAATTTCAAGGGTTCATATGTGGAACATTTTATTTCTGTGTATGACAAGCAGACAAGAGGCTGTCACTGATTGATAATTTAATAACTTGGACTGCTTTTTTGTTTGTCTGGGTTTTGTTCTAATAGAACGAATTGGAAAATAGACATGGCGAGTGGGGAGCTGCTGCCCAGGCCTCCATTCAGTGTCGGGGTCTGGTGCTGTATGCCACAAGCCTTCCAGGTTTATTCCAATTCACTTTAGCTTCAGTAGTGTTTCAGAAAAAACGTACAGAGCTATTTTTAGTTTCTAGAAATCCCCCTGAAAAATAGGCAGTACTTTGAAATGCACACAAATGTTTCCTTTCCCAGTTGGAACTGCTGGAAGTACGTCGGCAGCAAGAGGAAGAGGAGCGGAAGAGGCAGCCACCCGCGCCGGAGCCCGGCACCAAGGGTGCAGAGGATGCAGACTCCCAGCAGCAGTGGTAAGCTGAACTCTACTTCGCATGGGTTCTGCCCACAGAATCCTCAGGCTGAAGATGTGCTATAAAAGGAGAGGAGGTCATACTAGTTTGGTGATGTGACCCTTGTTAGAAGACTCAGTGGTTTATGGGGATGGGACCTTCCCCAGACCCCTGAATTTGCTGCCAAGTTTAATGTTCCCATTTTCCATTCTGTTGCAGTGTTTTGTCTGCTGGGGCATCCCTGACCCAGAAGTAGGAATGCTGGTTTTATACCCCCTGAGTTATGAGTTACAGTTTCTGAACAGTCTTGGTTTTTTTGTTAGATAAGCATCACATAGAGGTAGATTTTAAGGCACATCCATGAAACATTAGGAACATGAAATTATTTATGTGATAGGAGGAGTCTTGTTTGTGAGGTAACTGTCAGTAGTCTAATTTGGTCTCACTTTACACTGGACTTATTCAGTTGGGCCTGAGGATTTTAGGAATATACTTAAATGTGTGCAGTATTCAGTAGGAAAATCTCATTCTGGTGAAAAACACGGGTGACTTCCAAGAACTTAATTTATTTTCTTCTTCCTCTCTCCCTACAGGGATGGAACAAAAGGAGAACAAGTTTCCCAAAATGGTTTGCCATCAGACCAGGAATCTCCACGGGTTAGTTACCGCTCCCAAACCTACCAAAACTACAAAAACTTTATTAGCAGACGGACAGCCAATGACCGATCGTGGTCTGGACTGTGACACACAGAATCATTTGCAGCAAAAGACACCTTTTTTCAGTATGGTTTACTTGTACTGGTTTCATCTTTTGGCTTCAGATTTCCCTGCTGCTTTTCTCTTCCTTCCCATCAGTTGACTTTTATTTAATTAGCAGACCCTTGGAGATATATTTGCTTCACTTTAATCTTTGTTTATTTGAACCTCCCTACTGACACTCAGTTGCTTTAAGGTGACACATTTCTTTCATGTTATTTACTGTGAGTTTTTCATGTCGCTAATAGTATTAAGATTTTCCAGCTAAATCGTCCTTTATATGAGTTATTGAGATTTAATGAGATTACATCATAATGAAGAAGAGCACTAGAACCTGACAGGTATGACGCATCGAGTTATACTAACAGGTTTCAGCACGGCAACGTTATTAAATCAGCTGCATTAGCAAGCCAGTTATTTACAAGGCCAAAGATAATCCACATAAGTGAGCTGGGCAGGAAGGGCTGGGAGGGGAGGATAGAGTGTAACTATGGACAAATAAAAGCCTTAAGGTTAGTTGTATAACATTCCATGCAGAATGGACTCACTGACTGCAGAGAAAAATAAACGTGAAATAAACCATTACAAAGCAGTATCTAGATTTATCTTGGGATTTAGTCCTCATGAAGAGTTGTGATCTCACTGAAAAGCTGTGCTGGGGCCCTGTTTGGCCTCAGTCCTGTGCAGTTTGCACTACAGCAATTCAGTGTATGGGCACTGGAGACGCAGTGAGAGTAGGGTGGAGCCCCCTGGGGAAAGGTTGTGATGCTTTTTTTAAAAACTTAATAAATACATTGGTCCAAGATCCCAGCTCTTTATTTGATCTAAATGCAGGCTGAATGCTCCATGCCTGGTTTGTTCCTTCTTGCTAGGGGATGTCCCAGCAGAGTCAGGATGCATGCCAAGATTCTTTATGTGCAGCCATAAAAATGCCAGTAAATATGGCTCTAGAGTTAATGCAACACAGGAGCTGAATCTGGCTCCTCTCTCCATCCCATTCCTGCACTTCTCCTTGTTTCAGTTAATGCTTTGTGTGGTGAGAAAAGTGATGCTTCTTTTTGTTACTGAACCTAGAGTCATATTCAATGCAAGAAAGGCTCCTGGCAGGCTCAGATCCATGGATATCAGGCTCTTACCAGTGTGGCAAAGCAAACACAGGTCCCAGCCTAGGGCTCTGGGAGGAAATGCCTTTCAGCACAAGTTTATCTTTCCAATAGCCCATCCCAGTTAGGTCTGAGTCTGCACACAGACTGCCTACCTAGAATACTTGGCAGTTCCATCTTTCTCTTTCTTTAAATAAAGCCTTTTGGTTCATCTTTAACATTCTAATGTTTGTAGAATTCTGTCCAGCTGTGGCAGGGAATGTGAGGGGCCTGCAAGCGCATCCCAGCTCATCATCTTGTTGGTTAGCACAGCCCTGTACATCACCTGTTTGCTTCTTTATTATTTTATTTTATTACCATGATACATAATGCATTTCCATGTTCATCTTTGTCATCTGCACTTCAGTCTATCAGGAGAACTTTTTTGCTCAGTTTGTTGAGTGTCGTGTTGCAATACCTCAGGTATACACAGCTGTGTCAGTTCTGACGTGAGGCACAAGATATGCTGCTGTTGATCAGAATTTCAACTTCTGACAACTGGATGGGCAGTGTGGCTGGATTGTTCTGTATGGGCTGAGCTTGTGAAGTGAGAAAGGGGGTTTAAAGGATGTGCTTCAGTAACTGTACTTTTGTCTTTCCACCTCATGATGCATGTGTTTTTGTTTTTTTCTTTTGTCAGGGTAACAGCATATAGCTTCTTAATGCTTTTAAAAATTCCATATGAATTTATGGGGATGCTCTGGTGGCTGCTTACACCAGTGCTGCTCTCTGTGCCTCTGAAGTGTGCCAGTTCTCAGAGCAGTATAGCTGTAGTTTCAGACTCTACTGTCTGGGAAGGCCTCAAATGTATTCTGGCTAAAAAGTAGAAGTAATTTATAGAGTTAGACTTTTTTATTTATATCGACTTACATAAAAAATCCACTTTTATGATGAAGAAAATTAAGTCATCGATTCAGGTTACCATTTTAGGCCCTAGCAGTGTAAGATTTCACCTATTTATTATATCCCATGGGACTGGCTTAAAGCCTTAGAAAGGTCCTTTGGCCAGAACAACCTAGAGGCTGTCATCTGTTTGCATCTGAAAAAGGCAAATCCATCTTTGTTTCTTAAGCTGTGGTGCAGAGCCTTGAGTTGATGAACTGAATGTTGCTTCAAGCACTATGAGAACCAAAGGGGCGTCTCCCGTCATTGTCACCAGCTGTCTTGTTGCATGTCCCAGTCCTGCTTTAAACATCTACAGAGTAGTCTGTAGCCACTAAAGCACTTGCAACTAACTTCTCAGTCCCGCTTAGGAGACCTGTACCATGTACCTGAGAACTGTTGTGCTGTAACAGTGGTTTGCTGTTGATGTTTGTCCTCCGTGGCGTTGTCTCCGCATGCCCAACGCATGTTTCCATTAAAGTTTGTCTAGCTCCTGTTTTTTCTCCATTTTCATCCTCTGCAGAGCTGTTCATGATTCCAATTTGTTTTGCTTGTTTTCTGTTAATTGTAGATAACATGTGAAAAGGAAATAAAACCTGAAAGAGCATCAGAAAAGCCTTTCATAGCCCTTTTACAACCCGTAGAATTTGAAGCAGAAGTTGCAGGTCTGGTGGTGTGATCAGTTACTGTTTTAAGCCACAGGGTTGCAGATTGCAGCACTGAATTCCAGGTTATTTCCCATAAAATACATTGAGGAGCTGTGCAGTGGCTGCTGGTTTGAAACTGATATGGTTTACCTCAGATTAGGGGTTCTAGGTACCCCCAAATCAGTCATATTTTCACATCTTGCTGGTATCATTGCAGCAAACACTTTGCTTTCCATGTCAGTCTAGGTGACAGTTAGTTCTGGGGAGATTATGAAAGGTGTAGAGATGAGTTAATGTGGTCTGTGTAATTCCTCAGTGCTGGTCGCAGAGGTGTCAAGCCCGTCAGACAAGGCTCCAGACAGCAAGAAAGCAGTTTGAGATACAGGAACTGTCACTGGACAGAAAGATTTGCAAAGGGCTGTTCTTGCTCTGGAAGGTGATCTGTTGACTGTGGGTGATCAGCACAGGTGGCAATTAATTGAGCTTTCAGGGGTGACTCGCTGGTTGCTCATTCCACTCTCTCTGTTCTGGCAGTGTTTGGATAATTTCAGCCTCATCTATTTACCTTCTCCACTTCCTTTAATGCAATATTTTTGTTATATTTTGAGATTTGGATACAGGTAATGAGATTTGGTGGCTTAGATTTATCCTAATTGTGCAGAAGCAGCATCAGGCTACATGTCTTTAGGGCCAGAGTAAAACAGATCTGACTGAAGTGCAATGTGAGCTGTGATTCTTTCCCTGTGCCAGTGGTGTAGTGTCTGTGCTCTGGAGAGTTAGGTTGTTTAAAGGCAGTTAACCAATCCTTCCCATATTCAGAGCAAGCTGATCCTTAGATCTTCCTAGGTCAATGTGTGAGGTACAAGGTGTGAGGCACAATAACAGATACTTGGCAGGTATAAGAAGTTCTAGCAAACAGTGGCGAAATTGAGTTTGTTGCATAATAATTCGGCTGCTTTTGATTTGTCCAGGCCATGTGCAGAAGTAGGAATGTCTAATTATTGTGCCATTCACAAAAACCTGCTTGTCTGCATAAAAACAGTCCAGAATGTTTGTAATCTACTAGAGCGTTAGCAGCACCGAGCTTTAGTAACTTGCTAATAATAATACTACACACTGGTTGTGTAACTCCTGAGCTGCTACCAACGGCTCTACATGTCAAAGTAATGGCACAAGAGAAAAAAAAACTGGGACCAAGCTGCATTTCAAAACCTTATAGCCATTAGGATTCCAATTTAAATGATTTTTGGATGAATGGCTCCTGAAGACGTCGACAGCTTGACCAGTGAGAGCTGCTGGAAACACGGCTGCTCTCTAGGCTATCTCGATCACAGTGCGACAGGCAACGCGACCAACAAAGCAAGTGATGGGCAAGGCCTTGGTTCTGTCTTTGTTTGGGGGTAAATAGCTGTGTGATGGTGTGTGACTGTCGTGGTTTTCAGTTCCTTTAACCAAAATCCAATCCACCTAATAACCCCAGTCTGAAACAGACCTCGATAAATTGACACGTCATCTCAATTCCCTTGTCTTTACAATCCAATCTCCTAACTGGGATGGTGGAGATGAAATGCATGGTGTAATCTCTAATTTCTGCATGTTTTGATTTTGTTGTGTCACTAGGGGAACGGGGAAAGCAGGAAAGGAGCTTTTACAGAAACAACTGAATTGCACACATTTTTGTAAATGCTCCTGGGCGATTGTGACATCTTTCTCTGCTGACTCGTAATTAATACCTTTTATGGACCTTTAATACCCCAGTAATGCCATAAATGTATTTAAGGTGGCTGATGTGTATAACTTCTACTGTTCCTCTAGGTTTGCAGAAAGTGTGATTGTTACTGTTCCAAACATTTGAGTACTTAGCAACAGAATCAAATGCTCTCATTTTAGGAATTACAATGCATAAAAAAATATGAATTGACCAGCAGAGCAAAGCACAGTAAAATTCACACTGATGTTCAGCTGCTCTTATTTTCCCATCTCTCCACCTATAAAATGGGTACTAATCCATTCCTACCTTCTAATTTCCTTGGCCTCCTGTGTCTCCATGGAGTGTGCGAGAGAACTTACTGGCCTGTGTCATTCTCCAGGCAAAGTTTATACACAGCCACGTTGTGCAGGGAGACAGATTAACTGCAAGATACCTCAGTTCTGGGAGGCTTCTGGCTGAACCTGTTCTCCACTGTTCCTAGGTGGCAGAAACTGCAGAAACAAATGAAATGGTCAATGGAGCTGCAGAACAGAGGACGAGTTCCAAAGAGTCTAGTCCAGTTCCTTCCCCTACGTCAGACCGCAAAGCCAAGACCGCTGTTCAGGCCCAGACTGCTGCTACACTACCAGCCAAAACCCAGGAGATTCCTTCAGCTCAGATGGAGGGCTTCTTACACCGTAAACATGAGTGGGAGACACACAGCAAGAAAGCCTCCAGCAGGTAAAGTGCTTCATGTGTAATGCAAGTCATGGCAGCTGAGCTCACCAAGATGTCAGACAGTTGGCACCAGGCCTGCTGCTGCTGCCTTCACACAGCTCCTAGAGACCTCTTAAGCTTACATTCTTGCTGCTCTGGGGACTGTGGCTGCATGGCTGAGCACTGTATGTGGTGAAGTTGCAGTCCAAAAGATGGTAGAAAAGGCAGTGTTAGCCATATTTGGCAGGTGGAAAAGTGAGGCATAGATACCACGACTCTCCCACTTCACATGATGGATTTGTGGCAGTAGTGGGATTTGATTCCAGATCTCTCAAGTTGTAAGTTACTACAAGAAAAGAAAAACACGTAGGTGTGAGACTAGAAATGTTCATATTCTTCTGACATTTTCTGTTTGCACATTACCACTCTCCACCTACTCTGTAATCTGTTCAGCAGAGGAAAGAGGGTGATGGTGATTGGTGTGCCATAGTCAATTCCATTCTCAAGGACCCAGTCCTGTGGGTCTCAGACAGGCAGAACTCTGAGTTTTATCGGCACTGGCAAAGCAGACTAGAGTCCTTTGTGACCTGAGAGTGCTCTTGAAACCAGATTAATGACTTGGCTGACAAGGAAAATGCTGACCAGCAAGCCGTGAGTTAAACCAACATCTGTGGGATTTGGTAGGAGCTGAAGCACTCGGCAGAGCTGAGATCACAACTGAGTATCTCACTACTAGGACTTTTGTTCCACTGGAGTTGTTCACACCAGAGAATGACTTTGAGGCAGTGACAGCCACTAGTACTAGTGTCTCTGGGTACTCTTATTTCTAGTAATCATTTCTTTTCACAGCTCTATTGGAGAATGAGGCAGATGATGCCACTAAGAGTATTTGTGTCAATCAAGGATATCACACACAGTCCATTCATCAGTTTGCAGCACAGTGAGAATTCCTTCTACAACAGAGCATTGACATTAAAAGGTTAATCATTTTCTATCCCAAAGTGCCCAGCCTGCCAAACAGCCCTCCCACAGTGAGGACAGGCTATCACAGGGAGCTCTGGAAATCTCTGTTCTGTTTGGCCCAACATCAGTGCTTTTGTCCTGAAGTTGTACATTCATGAGAGAATTCCCTGCCTGCACTTTATGGGACAGAGTAGGCTATGTTCACATTCTCACACTGAACTAATCTCCATTATCTTACAGAAAAGTTGTGTTTGGTTTCTCCAGTTCTGCAAGAGTGAGGATTAGATTTATAACTATTCTTCTTATTTTCCCTGTCTTGAAGGTCATGGCATAACGTGTATTGTGTTATAAACAACCAAGAGATGGGCTTCTACAAGGATTCCAAAGCTGCTGCTTCTGGCATCCCCTATCACAACGAGATTCCTGTCAGCTTGAAGGACGCAGTCTGTGAAGTAGCGGTCGATTACAAGAAGAAAAAGCATGTGTTCAAGCTCAGGTAAACCTGTGGCAGCATTTTGCCTATAGGAAAAGCTGTTGTGGGTGTGTTTGCTGTGCAAATCCAGCCTAAGAACTCATCATGAATATTAACTGCAGCATCTGCTTTTCTGAGCAAGCTCTTCCCAACACTCAAACAAGGTACATTTGTCAAAGGGAGCAAGCACAAAGCAGTGTCACAGTAATCATTACACAGCTGCTAGGTTATCCTGTCAAAGGAGACTCACTTTATTAACTGATCAGTTCGTGTATTCCAAGACAGAGGTGTTTTGTGGGGGGTGTAAGTTTGTTTTGATACAATAATCCTCTAAAGATGATAGAATCCCAGTCAGGGGAAATTTTGCTTTATGGAAAATATATAGGGAAATATACAGCAAATATTTAGGGAAACGTAGCTTTCTCAAAGAGAGGCCTGCAGCTATGTGATTCATCCTTTAGACTATTTTAAACATCTCTGAATTGCTAATGTAAGGATATGGTTTTCCAAATGCAGAGTTAGGCAGAAAAAACAGCTGCCCTTTTTTCTCAGTGCCCTGTCACCTGCATCAGGCCTCTCAGGTATTTGCATGTAGATATTTTCTTCACTCATTCTCATTAGGAGGGTCCACAGACAGGTCTCCAGCTCCTCATGGCCAGCCTGTCTCTCCAGGCTGAGGAGAGGAGTGTGCTGTTGAACACCTGAGAGGGTCACCTTGGTGAGGCCAAGGACTTTATCAAGCTCATGCACAGGTGGATCTCCCACAGGTCTCCTCTCCCTCTGGAGAAGGCACTGGAAATACTTCTCTTTTAATTTTTTTCATGATAAAGCAAGACATAAATATATTCTTCCTAGTGTCTGTCTTCACTGTTATTTTACTGTTTGATACTTCATTTCATAAAGAGATGTTAAAATGCTTGCTTTCTGCAGGGAAGGATGGGGAAGCCTGCAACAGTTCCCAGTGCCCCTGCCTCCTGCTTATTCAGATGCCTGGTCTGGTGTTATTCAGTTGTTTTTTTAATTAATATCTTTGCATACATTGTTAAATGTATCCCAGCTAAACCATCTGAGTAAAATTAGCACAGGAATCGAACCGAAGGGAGACTCAGGCCTTCACTGTGGAAATAGGCAGCTCCTGTAGTACTCTGAGCCATGACCACTGCAGTTAATAGCCAAGTAGCTGCAGAGTTTTGCAGGGTTTTTACAAGAGTCATGAAAACTCTGGGTGTTGCCTGTGACTTTTGTCTTTTTAAAGTATCGAGTAAACTTTGGTACTGTGTTTGCAAAAGATCTGCCTGAAAGAGCGAGTTCTGAGCCAGCAGCATCCTGACACATGCGAACACATCCACCACCTTGAGCACATCCAGAGACCAGAGCATACAGCGTGTGTGGCTGCAGCATGAGTTGCTGGGGTGTATTTGTGCACGTGGAGATGTTGTGGCTGTCCCATGCAGTCCCACGTGCCTCAGGCTGATTATACACAGCAGCTAAACACACAGCAGTTGAAGCAGTGTGACAACTACTGAGCAAAATTTGTGATGGTTGTTTTCTTTGCAGATTGACTGATGGCAACGAATACCTCTTCCAAGCCAAAGACGATGTAAGTTGGCTTTTCTTACAGTTTATTACTGCTGTGATATCTGTGCTGTTGAGAAAAATAGCTACTAAGGGCTCAGGAGTGTGCTTTAATTTCCTGGTCTGCAGTGATGTGTGTGGGTGAGGTGTAGGTTCAGAGGGCAGCAGGGCTGCTCAGGTACAGACCTAGCAGGGGTCTCTGCAGGTGTGCAGCCAGAGGAGAGCCAGTTGATGAGTTAGGGCTCTATTTCCTTCCGTGTCCCACTCCTGCCCATTCCCCTCTGCCATGTTGCGTGAGTGTGAGCGGGGTGCGGCACGCAGATTGTAACAGCTCTCTGCCTTTGGGGCTTCTTGAAGGAGGAGATGAACACATGGATTCAGGCCATCACATCAGCTATCTCTTTGGATAAAATCGAAGTGTCCCCGACCACCCAGAGCACTCCAGCCTCCAGCCGTGCCCAGACCCTGCCTGCCAGCGTCACAATAACCAGCGAGTCCAGCCCTGGCAAGCGGGAGAAAGACAAAGAGAAAGACAAGGAGAAAAGATTCAGCCTTTTTGGTAAAAAGAAGTGAACTCCATCTCCACACACTGCACTTCTCTGACCGTTCCAGTGGAATTCCAGCATGCGAGCTCAGAACCAATACGTTACTCTCTGTGCCTCATGTTCCTCGATGTGATTGACATTTTTTTATTTATAGAGCGTTTTAAAATTTAAAAAGCCAACAAAAAAAAAAAAATAATCTAAAGTTACAAACGTATGAGGTGCATTGGGCAGCTTCTGTAGGAGAGGGAGGACCAGGTTTTGGGGGTTTGTTTTTGTTTTTATTTTGTTTTTCTTTTTTTTTTTAAATGAAGTTAATGTAGATTAGATCTTAATATTTAAACTGTTCCTCAATTTTGTGAGGCTGTCTTGGAAAATAACCCACTCCTAGTGCTATTGGTATGCAAGGCAGCGGTGCTTTCAAATCTACTGTGCACATCCAAAACCAATGTACAAATTCTCCAAGCGTTCACCTCCAGTTAAAGGTTGTTATGCTGAGTCTTGACTAGTAGAGCCTCCCATTGCGATTCTAACATGTACTGAAGCGATAGTGTATTCTCTTTGCTGTAACAGAGTGCAGGTATGCAATGACTTACAGACCAACCCTGGTTATTAACACCACCTGAGGCGTCTCTGCATCGAGTACGACAGATAAGAATGTTGGTGTTCATCACGGATTAACAGGCTGATACAGTTGGAAATAAGCTGTAATTTCAAATTTTTTTTTTGTTTTTTTTTGGTTTTTTTTTTTCTGAAATACATTATATTGTATGTTTCAGATAATTCTAGTACAAAGTATAATAAGACTAGATGTATAATAAACCCTTTAAAATCATCAATAAGTGTAAAAGTGGAACTGAAGCATTTACTGGAAAAGTAATGTTACTCAAATGGTTACTTGCTTGTCAGCTGCAGCACTGTGTGTTATAATTTTGCTACATTACCTTGCTCTTTGATACATAGTGTGCATTTCTGTCACTGTAACTATTGTAATGAAAAATTTTCATCTTACTGCACAATCAAAAATTACATTTAATAGGAATGAACTTTCAATGACTGGGCCTGTAGTCAAGAGTAGTACTGGAACTGGCTTTCAGTTGTATTGAACTGTACCTCTAGACTTTTACCCTATCTGTTAAATATATGCGATGTCATTAAATGCTTTTAAAACTAAATATGCTGGGTAAGTTTCTTATTTCATTTCTGATGATGTTAAATCATGATTTTGAAAGAGGATCAAAATAAAGTTATTTTAAAATGTCATCTCTCCTGTGCACTGAAACCAATGTCTTCAAATGTAATTCCATTCTCTTGTGCGAAAGTTCATTCTGGAATGGTTGTTTTCTCTCTTCCCACTTTTCTTTCCCTTCACTTCTCTCCCTTTCACCTTGTCCCCCGAATTAAGTGCCAAAAAATAAAGAGAAAAGGAATTAAATTGATATTTTGTAAAATATTTTGACATAGATATTGTTTGTGAGGGGTAAATCCATCAGAATGGATGGAAGTAAGCATAGGCAGAGGCTGGGGCCGTGGAGTTACCTGACTAAGGTAAAGCTCCGTGTACTAGTTGGCAGCCAAGGAACACCCATTTTAAGTAAGCAGTGTTCTCCAAGTCTTTAACCAAGTGTGCTTACACCCTTTCTTTACCTTGGGTGCCATCTAGGGAACCATCTAAAAGTTAGAATATCTTCAAGAAGCTCCAGTATGTTTTAAAACTAATGAAATGTGAGGAACCTGGTTTTTAATGTCTTGTGATGATTAAAATACACTGAGATAAACTGCAAATCAATGTGTTTCCAAGCAACAGTTTCCTGAACATGTGACCAATACACAGTGTCTTAATTCTATTCATGGAGTGTACAGTGTTGTCTGGGTTCTTCTTGTTTTCCAAAGTATTTGGTTATTAAACAATGGAATATTCATGCACATGAGTTTTTACTCTGTAATGTTAATTTTGTTCCAATCTAACTATTAGGAAAACGTAGGCTAACACTGCAAGTATTGTAAATGTAAAATTTAATATAATAGAAAAAGCTGAGATTTAACATTATTAGAGAATATGAAATATTCTTAGCTGATTAAAGTGCACAGAGATGTCAATGCCTTATGTATGTGTCACTTGAATTGAGCTGGTACAATGAGCAGTTGGACAGGTCAATCCCAGCGGCCTGTGGTGTGTGATGCTGTAGTGATGTGGTTGAACATGCCTACTGAGTTGTTTTCTTGTTTGTCTTGCTTCTTACTGAAAGTTGTTCCCAAAAAAATAACTTGAATAAAAATCCTTTCTGCTTAGGAACTGATTGGAAGTTGCTGAGGAACAGGAGTGAGCTCTAGTAAGCCTTGGACCGTAAGGGAGCAGTTCCTGCAGAGAGAGGTGGTGGGTCAGGAGGAGCCTCCTCAGACACAGCCAGGTCAGAGAAGTCAAGTCAGTGTGCACACCCAGGCAGTGGGTGTGCCAGGTCAGGAGGGAGAAGGAATAGGGGAATTCTTCTTGGATCATGTGAAGGGAGGGACTGCTGGAGATATCAAGGGAAGCAAAAAGACTGTCAATACGGGTGATGAATATGGGACTGAAATGGGAGCAGGTTGTCACTGCCACCAGTGTTACCTGTTGCAGAGGTGGCTGTGTCACTTTCCAATTGCACCAGTAACCATGGCTAGATCCCGACAGATGGAATGTTCTGTCCCTTCTGGTGCCACACTGAAGGGTGAGGATTTATAGCAGTTTAGCACTATACTGCAGTCAGTTTTGTAAATTAACTTGTATTTAAGTTGTGATATTTTCTCTAGAGATGCATTGCAAAAGTAACGCAGAAGTTGAACTTGAAATTTTTCAAAGAAAATGAATTAAGGCCAACCACTTCCCAGCTACATTGCTGTCATTGTTAGGAAGAAGAGGAATCATCCTGTAGTTAGGTCAGTCTGCCTTTTTCCCTCTTGATGGGAGCCTGTGTAATATTCCAAGCTGAGGGAAGGTGTTGGAGAGCTGCTCCTGAAGGGTCCTTCCCATATCCTGGCAAATTGAGTGTAGTGTGGGAAAAAAACCCCAGCACTCCTTAGCCATTGGAATTAAGTATGTGTTGGTGGGAGGGTTTTCTTTTAGATGGATGCAAATAATCTGTTAATCCATCTGTTCTGCACAGAGAATATGTTCTGTGGTAGAGTTGTACTCTGTGTGAGGAGGATTAAGGAGAATAAATTAATTATTAATCTCTGTCCTGGTCAAATACTGGTTTAGATTATTTTTTCCCTTCACCATGGTCTCTTTTTTATGCCTGAGTTCACAGAGAATGGACTGTAAATGTGGAGGGTCATTAGGAATATACTTTTGTAATAAATAGCTTTCAGGAATTACATGGTTTAGCCATTTTGATGGCTATTTTGGTTTTTGCTGCCTTAAATAATCACAGGTGGCTGACTAAGTACAGAAGCTGAAGCTACAGTGAGTTGGAACAAACATTAGTCCTTTTCATTAAGAAAAAATAATCAGAAAATGAGGCTGTGCTAATCACTGAGTAATGTTAGGAATTAAATTACTGAAAGAAGTGGAATTCAGCTCACTGACACTACAGCTCTGTTCATGCACTGTTCATGCACTGACCAGTCAAGGCCACATGCTGTCAGCAGGAGGAACTGGAGTGCTTGGCCAGCAGAAGTGGACGAAGGATTCAGCTGTCTGTTCTGTGTCCTGGCACTAAGGTACGTTCTGAGGCCAAGCGGGACAAAACTCAGGTAAGAAAGCACTGTGTTCCCAGTGCATTGGGATTCGAGATGTCCCATGGCTGCGGGTGTGCAGGGCCTAGCTGAGTGAGTGTTCTGCCCTTGAGGCTCTAATTTATTTCCTTCCATGCTGCTGGATGTAATTTATCCCCTGTCAAGCATTTTCCTTTAGCCTTGTGACAGCAATTCGATGAATATTCTGGTTCTGGTAGATTATCAGGGTTTGTTTCAAGAGACTTTAAACAAGATTAAAGCACAAACCAGGCGAGGCATGAACCAACCCCCTAGGGCAGTACTGTAAACACTGTGGTACACCAGCTGACCAGCGAGATTAAACAGAAACGTGTCACAACACGGAGCAATGAAATACAAAAAGCACAGGAGTTGGGGGGTTGCCTCGAACTTAGTGTGTACCCTTTGGTGCTGTGTGCTCTGACACCCTGAGTGGGGTGAGGTGTCCTGTAGCATGTGCTAATGCTCTCGAAGGAGGTGCAGACAAGCTGTGTGTGCTGTCAGCTGACACCGAGTCCCTGAGCACAGCGCAGCGGAGCCGCCTCGGCAGGCCCACGTGGGCGATGCAGCCGCAGTGTGTCATAATGCAGCACATTCAGCACGGAGAGGCTGAGGGGCAGAGCCTGTGCTGCTGGGGCAGCACACCTGCAGGGCAGCCCCAGAATGGAGGGTCATGGGACACAAAACGGGCTACTTGGCATTAAAACACCAATTTCTGCTGTAAAGTATGAACTGAAGGATTTTGTGCGTCAGTGTGGAACGGATCCTCCCCTGCTCATTACGCTCAGCGTGCTGATGAGTCTGGTGGTGGTGAGCATCACAGCTATAGTATAGTACAAATACATGTTGTTCTATAAGTTACAATTTACCAAAATAATGCATTCCACAAAATACTCTTTCACTGTAAGATGAGATGCTGTGAGGGCTCGTGTATTAATCGTAGAAATTATTTGGGCCTAACATGAATTATTTTTACGAGTCTTCTATTATTACTACTTTTCTTCCCTAGGAAAGGCAAATTCCTTTGTCTCGTCCCCAGCTGAGACAAAAATGTCCCTTGCTCACCAAGTGCCAGCATTGTCCATGAGAGGTCACTGTACCCAGGGAGATGCTGAGCGGCAGCAGAGCCACTACCACTGGAACAGCACACCGAGTAGTATTGGTGCACTCAGAGAATTAAGAGCTTGGATGAAAGTTCTCTTAACTTGGAAAGACAGATTTTTAAAGAGTTATGTAAACCTGTGGCAAGATTTAGACTTGTCTCAGATGAAACATTGTAGGAGGGAAGTTGAGTCAAGTATGGCAGCCAGGATATGGAAAGGCGAGGAACACAACCATCCTTGCTGTGGCAGGAAAAAAGGAGAGGAGTTCTGTGGGAAGATCAAACTTTTTGCAGTGATGATAGTAATTTTAAATTGGTCACTGAAATTCCATGAAAAGATGACAGAAAGGTAGCCCCCAAGGCATGTCTGAATGAAGGCAGACAGTAACCTGTTAGAGATGGGGTCTGGAAGACCTCGAGGACAGAGGTGCTGCAGTTGTTCTGTGCCAGAGTGCAGAGGTAGGATGGGCTCAGCAGGGCTGGTGGGAGGCTGGAGGGATCTCTGCAGACCACACTGATCATGACTCTGAGCAGGGATGAGCACAGGAGACCAATGTAGATGGGTTTAGTCAATGTACGTGGCTATCCTGGGCAGCACTTGGACGTGCAGCAAAATGTGTCATGGTCGGTCAGAAGGACTTTCCCTCCAGGCTGGAAAGAACCCAGTCTGTCTGGTCTCTCAGAAATGGGCTTGAGGATGAAAAAAGCTCATTTTTTTTCTTTTCTCTTTTTTTTCCTAACGCTATTTCTGGCCAGAGCTGAGTGTTTCATTAATGCAAATCAGTATTCCTACCCACAAGGAATAAGACCTTAGAGCCAATTCCCCTGTTATAATTTTGTAGTTAAATTGTAAAATCACTGAGAGGCATCAATCAGGATTGGATTAATGTAATGCCAGGCAACAAACAAACAGAACTAGATCACAGCTCCTGCTTCTGATCCCTCCCCCCAGGTTCTTAGGGATTTTATGTCATTTTAAAAGGCACTTACAGCTCAAATAAGAGATACCAATTTTGAAACCTCAATTAATATGCTATCTCTGTGCATCTGCTGTATATTCATCCATAAAAATACGAGTTATAAGGGCTATTTTGTGTAGCAGAGATCTAGGACATAACACAGATGTTCCATGGAGGGAAAATCTCAGTGTTCATTGTTAATCACAGCTCTTGGATATGTACAGAGCGGGCAGGATATATCACAGAGAATTGGAGCTCATTTGAGATGTGGTGCTTTTTGGCATATTCTATACAAGGCTTGCTTTAAACAAGCAAACAAAACAAAAAAAACCCCAAAGCTCTCAAAAAACCCCAACATCAGGGAATGGTCCCTTCAGCAGAGAGCAAGTGCAATGACTGTCATTCAGGTACTACTCGTACAAGGCACTGCATTAGTTGGTTTTTACATTTAATACAAAAAAAGCGCAGTGAAGTCATGGGATATATGTTCCAGGCTAACAGGCTTCTTGCTCATTGGAGGGCAAAGAGGTAAAATGCTGCTGCTCTTGCAAATGTCGATGTGCCTCTTAAGTTCTTTAATATATTTTAGTGTTAATTTTTATAGAATTATGTTAAATTGGAAGTATGTTCAGACTACTCTTTTTTTTTAATCAAACCACCCTTTTTCTAACTGAGGTTCACACTCTGTCTTGGTTTGTATTGCTCCTTCCCAGCCTTCCTCGGATTTGTGCTGCTGAGGACTCCAGAACACAGTATTAACACCCAAGAAAACCCCACAAGAGTATCCGGGCTATTTACATTGTGCTGAGAGTGAACAGCAGGTTGCAGCATTGAGAAACATTTCCAACAACATGACAGTTCCTAATAGGAAAGTAATGCTTTTGTTTTTTCATTGGGGAAAAAAATACACAAAAAACCCCATCTCACCATGAAATTAATTAATTGAATTAATTAATTCAATCACTACCAAAAAAAAAGTCACTAAATCCTTGCGAATAACAGGTTATAGAAAAATTACTTGTGTAGTTCCACATGTTTAGTTTAAAGAGGTTTTTTGTGTGTTGGTTTGTGAATACTGTACTTTATTGTTAAAATGATGGTAATGATTTATAATAGAATCATTTTTTCTAAAACAGGCTGTAGGTTTTCCTGAGGGATTAAATACAAAGTTGAGCTTGAGCACTGTTGCCCACAGAGAGGTGAGGGCCACACCAGCCGTGGCTTGAAACTGGTTTTTTGTTTGCCCTTGTTGGGATAGTAAACAGTCTATTTGTCATATCTATTATTTTTTAATGTGAATTAGATAACGCAAGAAAAAAAATCGTAGAAAGAAATCTATGATCACATGGAAATTATTCCATTGAATAATACCAGGATGGGAAAGGATGAAGGATTCATAATTCATTGGAAGATTTGTTAGGTACCACATCCACAGGGTGACAAAACAGTTTTCACATTCTGACAAAAAAAAAGTAATTGAAATTGTTTCATAGCTACACGAGTGGGTTTATGTGATGCTTGAAATATTTTACATAGCTTTTAAAAGCATTCCAACCAGATGCAGACCTGGCTGTGACATGGACGAACAACAGTGTTAAAAGCCTTTGCAACTCCATTCCTCAAGGAGCACTGGAAGAACAGGTGTTTCTGTACAGGTGTACCTGAACTAAGGGTACAGCCAGCACCTGTTCGTCCCAAAGGGCCTGACATGTTGCTACAGGGAAGTTCATTCCTCAGTCCCTGTCGCAACGGGATTTGAACTGATGAGAACTGCACACTCAGGCATAAACGAATTGGCTGTTTTCTGTGCTCGGTTGCCATTTTCTGTGCTTTCCTTCTGACAAGGGCCGTTGTGGCAGGGGCGCGGGCCCCTGGCCGCAGCACA
>NW_008689017.1:0-567 GCF_000695815.1 Acanthisitta chloris | reverse complement strand
GTCTGGGCAGGACAAGGTGTTCTGCCGAGCCTCGCCGCGTCACTGCCGGGGAAGCTTTCGGTGCCCGGTGAGCCCTTTGTGCAGGGCTGTGACGGGAGAGCCGCAGCGCTGTTTTTGTGGCCCGCTCGGTGCGGGCTGTGGGGCAGGGCTGGGGCAGGCGCTGTGCCTGCCGCGAGAGCAGTTTCAGCGGGGCTGGGTTTGGTCTGTCAGTGATACTATAAAAGTAGTGTATGTCTTATCGCCAACATGCAGCAACCGTGCTCGGCTGATAATGACGGTACCAGTTCTGATTCAGGAGAAGCAGCCAAATGTCTTCCTTGGAATATCATTCCAAACGATGATAGTTAAAAAAAAAAAAAAAAGCCAACACCAGTGAATTGGGCTGTTTTGTGACTGGAAATGGGAAATTAAGATTGTTTTAATTACATGCTGTATAGTCCAAAAGGAGGAAGCTTTGGGTGGCTGGGGGATAAGGAAAGTGGGGTAATATTCCCATATCTATTCTGGATTTTGTATGAGGGAAAATACTGAAAGAGCGGATTCCTGTGAAAGCTCAGAGCGTTGGAT